>NC_054588.1:1313101-1395601 GCF_017654505.1 Polyodon spathula
GTGTGTGTGAGAGAGAGAGTGTGTGTTTCTGAGAATAGAAGTTTCTTTGTTGAAGCTGTTTGACCCCCTCCTCTGATCTCCCCTTCTGTGTGACTCAGAGGTGAAATACATCAAGTGTTTATATATGAGAGAGAGAGAGAGAGAGAGAGAGAGACGGAGAGAGGGAGGGAAGGAGAAGGCAGATTGGTCTGTAGCATTATAAACAGCTTGACACATTTTTCAAAGTTTAAAACGAACCCTAAGTTCAGTTGACTGCAAACTGTATTCTCTGGTCCTGGTTAACTTTGTCAATTCTTTTTGTTCCTTTAACCATAAGAACATAAAATATTAGATTTTTCCTGCAATCTAGTACTAAAAAAACAATACTAGGGTAGAGGCCAGCATAGCTGTAGTATAGAACAGTGAAAGTATACTGAAAGCATCGAAAACAAAGGCATGTAAGATATTCCCAGTACAAGCATGGGAAAAGCTTGCACGATAATTGTGGTATTCTCTTCTAATGCGTGGGACTTTTAAGAGATCCTATTTTTGCTGTTTATCAACTGGGTGTCCACATTATTTAGCAACAAATTAATTTCAAATTGAAGACAGTGAGAAAGACCTCTAGTCGTTTGTTATTGAATTTATTAAAACACAACTAAATCTGAGTGGTTAATAGTTCTGAAATTTAAAAGTGAGTGGTTGATAGATAAATAGATAGACGAACAATTATTTTATAAAGCTGCTTGATTCCTGGTCATATCAATACAGCATTTAAACTTAGTGCAACAGAGCTGCAGATAGAGGGAGATAGAGAGAGAGAGAGAGAGAGAGAGAGAGAGAGAGAGAGAGAGAGAGAGAGAGAGAGAGAGAGAGAGAGAGAGAGAGAGAGAGAGCGAGCTAACGCTGTGAGCTAACGTGCGAGACTGTATTAAATTAACGGTCAGGGTACCCACCCCCCCCCCCCCCCCCCCGCACACACACATACAAACACAGACAGTTGGAGAGAGAGAAGGAGAGAGACAGAGAGAGAAGGAGAGAGGGAGACCAATCCGTACACCAGGTCGAATTGTGAAGAGGAGAGAGGCGAGACGTACTTCTTTCTGCAGCAGCTTTGAAACCAAAACCAACTATGGGACTGAGAGGAGGGAGTGAATGAGAGCGAGAGAGAGAGGGAGAAGGGCAGCAGCTGAGAATGTAGCAGAGGGAAGGAAGAGGGATCAAGACATGGTAAGAGAAAGTCGCTCAGAAGATGGGTCTGAGTGGGCAGTTTGCTATCTTTTTTCTTTGTGCATTCTCAGTTTACATTTAGCTTGGTATGTTTTGATCTTGCGTGTTTGCCTCCCGATAGGATCTCTCTGTCTCCTAAATGTTTTAAGCTAAGCTTATATTCCTTGCATTTTGAAAAAGATTGGAAGAACTTAATTGTTATATGTTGTTGCATCCATGTGTATGGTTCTCTGGATAAAAGCAGCCAAACTAGTCCAACTGAGAAATCTTTTATTAATATTTCCATTAATGTACAGTACTGTGTCGGAGGGAGACTTAATTAGGGAAACCGTATGGGTGTAACTGTTGGCAGCGACTGTGAAATGGTAGCCAATCTTGGGCAAACGGTCTAAGTGATGTTAATTTTCCATTTAGAATTGCAAGAATGTTTCAGTGCTCGAATGAATAGGAAATTGTGATTGGGGATTTGCCTCTTGTTTTGAAGACTGATGGAGATTTAGAAACTGCGTTTTGGAATGTAACGTTTTCCAACAGCATAGGGCAGAGGCAGACGAACTGGGCAGAATCAGTCTTTGTTCCAGCTATGCCCTAAATTATAAAATTGAACAAATGCAACCCCTGTCCAGGTCAGATAAGATTCATTATTTATCAAACCCATTTCATTGTGGTCACCACAGCATCTAAAGGACATTGTGGCCTTGGAGACAGCACTTTAGAAGCAACCAAACTAAACCCTGGGCCTAAAGAAATGAGTTAGGAAGGTTGAGGGAAGGGGGTTTATTTAGCCTAGAGCAAAAAGAAGAAATAGGGAGGGCTTTGAATTAAGACTTTAACATCTTAATAAGAATTGACAACCTTAGACAATACCAGGACATAGTGGAGACAGACAAAAGACAGAGGGAAGGAGACACTTCTCCACACAGAGAGTGGTGAGGGGATAGAATGGGTTACCTAGTCATGTTGCTGAAGGAGACTCTTCTTCACACAGAGAGTGCTGAGGGGATGGAATGGGTTACCTAGTCATGTTGCTGAAGGAGACTCTTCTTCACACAGAGAGTGGTGAGGGGATGGAATGGGTTACCTAGTCATGTTGCTGAAGGAGACTCTTCTTCACACAGAGAGTGGTGAGGGGATGGAATGGGTTACCTAGTCATGTTGCTGAAGGAGACTCTTCTTCACACAGAGAGTGGTGAGGGGATGGAATGGGTTACCTAGTCATGTTGAAGGAGACTCTTCTTCACACAGAGAGTGGTGAGGGGATGAAGGAGACTCTTCTTCACACAGAGAGTGGTGAGGGGATGGAATGGGTTACCTAGTCATGTTGCTGAAGGAGACTCTTCTTCACACAGAGAGTGGTGAGGGGATGGAATGGGTTACCTAGTCATGTTGCTGAAGGAGACTCTTCTTCACACAGAGAGTGGTGAGGGGATGGAATGGGTTACCTAGTCATGTTGTTGAAGGAGACTCTTCTTCACACAGAGAGTGGTGAGGGGATGGAATGGGTTACCTAGTCATGTTGCTGAAGGAGACTCTTCTTCACACAGAGAGTGGTGAGGGGATGGAATGGGTTACCTAGTCATGTTGCTGAAGGAGACTCTTCTTCACACAGAGAGTGGTGAGGGGATGGAATGGGTTACATAGTCATGTTGCTGAAGGAGACTCTTCTTCACACAGAGAGTGATGAGGGGATGGAATGGGTTACCTAGTCATGGAATGGGTTGAGGGGATAATGTTACATGTCATGTTGCTGAAGGAGACTCTTCTTCACACAGAGAGTGATGAGGGGATGGAATGGGTTACATAGTCATGTTGCTGAAGGAGACTCTTCTCAACACAGAGTTGTAAGGGTATGGGTTACCTAGTCATGTTGTTGATGCAGAATGACTGGTATCCTTTAAGACCCGACTAGACAAAGTTTTCAGATCAATCAGCTACTAGGAACCGGACGAGCACTGATAGGCCGAATGGCCTCTTCTCGATCGTAATTATTATTTTGTTGTTCTTATATAAACCCATAATTAAATGGACCCCAGCTCTCAGAATTCGCAAGAACATTCAGTGCCAAGACAAGCAAGAGTAGGCTCTGACGAACGAGACTTGCGATTGCCTTATGATGGTCATGCGTGGAGTTCAGGCCAAACAAGGACAGAGAGGCTTTTGTAGTGAAATATTTTCAACCATTCCAGCAAAGACATCCCTATGGTTTGTCTAAAAAGAATGACCACTAGGGAGGTGGTCATAAAGAAATGGGTATTGCTTACATCTAGGGCAGTGTTGCAGGGGGACGGGCTAACGGTTACACTCTGGTGTACCTGATGTGCTTAGATTTCGGAGAGGAGCATGAGAACTGTTATTATAATAGGAATTGTTTTGATACCGGCTCTCGTATATTAATACCACAAGTGTGGGATACATTTTTGTTATCCGACTCCAGTGTAATGACATGAGTGGAATAACATGTTTACTGGGACTAGTTTTGAGCAGAACTTTGTTTATTTTCCAATCCAGTGGCATGCTGCATGAAATTCAATACCAGAGCTGCTGCATATTGAATTATGTTTTTCCTCAATACAGGGTTTTAAAATTAGACTGTAATTGAACAAGTAAGATGGGGAGAAAAAGGAAAAGAAATGCAGTACGCTTGATTCCTATTTGTGCCTGACAGATATTTTCCAAACACTTTTACATAAATGTCTGGCCAGAAGGACTGCAGCGGGACAGAAAAAAAAACAGTTTTATTTTGTATTCATGATTAATTGAAAAAGTTCCAGTTCAATTACCACACCCTCAGTACACAGATGTATCTGTTTCAGATTTTTAGCCACAATTCAAATGTGTTTATTAACTAAGATAAAACCCTTGAGACATACATCCTACTTACAGGAGAATGCCAAAAAGAAACCAAACATTCAAGCAGGAAAAAAAAAACACTTAAACCAGTCATAAAAACAGTGACACAAAACAAACGCACACAAAATAGAACAATCCCAGCGTGCTGTACATGATCCTGGGACAGATTTGACAGGATTTGCAACCCTGGTCAGATTTCAAATAAATATTTTGTTCAAAGGCAAGGAGTTCCAGAGGTGAGATGCTTGATACACAAAGGCACGCTGGCCCATGTTAGATCTCAGTTTGGGGATTTTAAAAGCAGGCGCATCATTTGATCTTCATGCGCAGGCAGAGTTACATGTCTCCAACAGAGATATAAGGTAACTTGGAGCATTTCATTATAAACTAAATACAAAAAAAAAAATGACAGAGCCTTCTCTTCTTCGGACTGAGCCACCATAGAGAGTACAGTGGAGTTGCTTGTTGTCAATTAGACACTTCTTCACACAGAGAGTGGTGAGGGGATGGAATGGGCTGCCTAGTCATGTTGCTGAAGGAGACTCTTCTTCACACAGAGAGTGGTGAGGGGATGGAATGGGTTACCTAGTCATGTTGTTGAAGGAGACTCTTCTTCACACAGAGAGTGGTGAGGGGATGGAATGGGCTGCCTAGTCATGTTGTTGAAGGAGACTCTCAGTGTTGATGGGTTACCCAGTCATGCTGCTGAAGGAGACTCTTCTTCACACAGAGAGTGGTGAGGGGATGGAATGAATCACTCTTCTTCACACAGAGAGTGGTGAGGGGATGGAATGGGTTACCTAGTCATGTTGCTGAAGGAGACTCTTCTTCACACTGAGGGGATGAATTACCTAGTCATGTTGCTAGGAGTTGTTGAAGTTTTAACCCGTCTTGACAAAGTTCTGAGGTCAATCAGCTACTAGGAACCGGACAAGCACTGATGGGCCGAATGGCCTCCTCTTGTTTCTAAAGTCCTTATGTTCCAAGTGTCCCTTTTGGAGAGCAAAAGCTTAAAACAGACACCTTGAGCTATCTTATCACTGAATCATCCCTCTTGTGTTTCTGCAGCTGCCCATATACAATAGCACATGTCTCGGAGAGTTTCCAGCTAGGCGCCTGTCTTGGTTTCATCATGTGTGCTGTAGTTCAGTTCTAGCTGCAGACTCTGGGGTTGTGCTGTGTGAACACTGTCAGCAGTCCCAAAGGGAGGTGCTCATCATGTTTAGTGTTTTGGCGTGCCGTCCAGAAGTGACCTCACCCTCCCTGCAGCCTGCTGTTTGAAACTCCCCCTGCTTCCGCTGCTCTTTCCTCAGCTGCCAAACATCTGCGAGGCTCATCAGAGGCGGGGAAGACGCTGCTCAGTCAAGAGAGATCAGTGCAGAGTCTGCAGCAGGAACTAGGGAGTATAGGGCCATTGAGAAACCTCTCCAATTCAGACACTATGCATGCAAAGTCATCACAAGTATTTTCAATAAGTACTGTACATAATTCAATGCTAACTTCTAGGTTATGCAGTAATGATGGCCTTTATATTTAAAATGTAGTGTTATTTTTTATCAAAAACTTGATCTTACAATTAAAAAAAAAAACAACAACAGTTTACTTTAACCACAAACAATGTGGTTTTGAAGCAAATAAACATAGAAACAGAATTTTTTTTTTTTTAATTCCAACACTGCAGATGGCCTGCATTGCACACACACACACGCACACACACACACACACACACACACGCACACACACACAGAAAGCCTCTCATTAAACCTCCAGTTCAAACTCACAGCCCTTCTTCGCTGCATGATGATCTCCTGTAGATTCCAGAACTCTTCCAATGTAAACCAGGAACAAAATCCTCTCTGTTAAATCACAAGGAGTTGTATTGCCCAAGTTTCTCTTCGCTTGCTGCATTGGGGGAAGCCAGACTTTGATTGGTGAAAAGAATGGTATTTGCAACCAACCGTTCTTTATTATAAAGAGGCTCAGAGGTAGAACGATCAGGGTTGGAAGATCAGAAACTTTCATTCAATAGGTAAGTTTAACTAAATGTGAAATTTCTTAGCTGGAACAACTGTATCCTATAATAGAACGTTGCAATCCATTAATTATATTATTAGATAATGGTGAACTTAATGATAATTGTCAATAACTCCCTCCCCATCAATATGGAGCGACCCATGCACTTAATCATAATAAGGTTTCAAACTTTGTGCATGTTGAGTTGAACAACTATCCTTATCTAATTCATCTACTACAGCATAATTGAGTTCTCCAAGTTGCCTTTAAACTCGACTGGGCCCATACCATTTAGGTGTAAGTTATATGCATATACTATATATTTCTGAAGAAACTATCATA
This sequence comes from Polyodon spathula, assembly GCF_017654505.1. Taxonomy (NCBI): domain Eukaryota; kingdom Metazoa; phylum Chordata; class Actinopteri; order Acipenseriformes; family Polyodontidae; genus Polyodon; species Polyodon spathula. The sequence goes on from NC_054588.1 coordinate 1,319,516, forward strand.
TGGTATATCGCCTTGCTATAGCAATAAAAAGCATCCTGACTCTCTCCAAACACGGAACATCTTATTTATTGTCACTGACCTTCTTCTGGCTGGCGAATGGAATTTTTCTGCAAGAACAACAATTTAAACTCCAGGCACGCTCCCCACATCTTAAGGTCAGTTTGGGTATTCAAGACTCATTATTTTGACAGCGTGACTGCTGTTGAGTGACAGGTCCCATGTTTATTCTATCCCCTGAGGAGCGTGAGAGGGAGAGAGGAGAGGGGAGAGTGTGCCGCTATAGGAACTAAAATTATCTCCAGTGCAGAAATAGCAAGGAGAGGCTGTAGCACTCATCCGCTGTAGTATATAGTCTTCAGTGCTTTTTCTCCAGATAATGTGGATTTCCTCTTGGCCTGGTGTTGATGGCTGCAGTGTAGTTCTGGCTCCAGGGATCAACCAAAGTGCAGCCTCCTTAGTGCCTCAGTGTGGCAGCCATCTGGAATGGGCTAGGTGGGGCGGTTCACAGGGGTCATGTGGTGGGCAGCGATGTTGGCGTCTCAGCATCACCCCTCCACCCCCGAACCAACCCAGTGCAGTTTACTGACCTTAACTGTCCATTCCTTTGCATTGATGTTAACTTCCTCTGTCTCTTGTCATCATCCGTTGTGACGTGCTCAGATCTGAGAAAGAGCTACCAAGCAGCAGGGCCAGGTCTGGTCAGTAAGAACATAATCAATCAATCAATCAATCAATCTTGATTTTATATAGCGCCTTTCATAGAGGAACACCATCACAAAGCGCTTTACAAGATACACTAACAACAAGAAAATCCATAATACTTCAAATACAGAGAAATGCATCATACATGATATACAGTGGAAAGTACATAATACATGATAGTAGCATAATACATGAAATAGTACACTAAATACAGTGGAAAGTGCAGAATACATGATAGTAACCAAATGTGAAATAGTAGCAGCAGCTAATAACAGATATCAGATCGCATGGAAAGCAAAAGAGAGCAGGTGGGTTTTGAGAGTTGATTTAAAAATAATTTACAAACAAGAGGAGACCAATCAGCCCAGCCAAGCTCATCTGGTTCCTAGTGGCTGATTGATCTCAAAACTTTGTCAAGTTGGGTCTTGAAGGATCCCAGTGATTCAGCCTCAACAACATGACTAGGCAGCCCATTCCATCCCTTCACCCCTCCCTGTGTGAAGAACTGTCTCCTTCCCTCTGTCCTGAACATATCTCAAAAAGATAAACCAAGCAGAAGGGAAGATACAAATAAAATATGTAGAAAGGAATAGATCAAGTACTATTTCCCACACCCCTCCCAGACTCTGTACTTTTTTTTTCCAGATTTGCTGGCACTGAAACCCATGTCAGCTGCCCAGAGAATAAAAGTTGTGTTTTAATGATAATTCATTTCCTGAAATCTGTTGCAGATGATTCAGTGTATGTCTGTAAACGTCGTGGAGTTGCCATGGCAGTTCAGTGTGAGAAAAACACTACAGCTGCTGTTTCCACAAAGAAAACCTTCTGACAGATCTTGGAGATTTCCTGTTTATTCTTTTATTTTGAATTGCAATCATTTTGTAGGATTACAAAGTTGTGACCTAGTCTCCATGCCTCAAGTCTGTCCTGTACTGGCTGGAGCACCCTTTCTCTTACTGGGCGAGGGTGCAGTTCAGTCTCTATGTTTCAACCCTACCCTATACTAGATGCAGCTGTTGTTTTTTTCATTGAAGTTGTTTGCAGCTCTATGCAGTGTGTTCAATCATTTACTGGAAGCAAACTAAACCAGGTAATACAAGGTATTTAAAATAATTGATTAGCAGCTCAATGTCTTAAATGTGAGAGCTACTTATTTCTGCTTTGTAGTCGATGACAAATTGAATCCTGCTGAGAATTTTGCAAAGTCAGTAACGAAAGGAGGAAAGTAGATTTCGTCAGTGTGGGGTGGGGGGGGGGGGGGGGGGGGGGGGGGGGGGGGGGCATGAAAGTTCAAAATAATTAAATCAATTAATTAATTCAAATCATAGTTTCTAGATGGCTCTGTGCATCTGTGAATTTGGATATTATTGGACAGAGTATGTGTCCACAAACAAGAGGAAGGGGGACCACTGATCTAAAGTCCTTAATCTGACCGGAGCTCTCTCTCCGCTCTCCCACCCAGGGTTCTGAGGCAGTGGAGGACTGTGTCCAGGGAGCGCTCTCCTCCCTCTACCCCCCCTTCGAGGTGACGGCCCCCCCTCTTCTCTCGCAGGTCTTCACGGTGCTGGAAGGCACGTATCGACACGACTCGCTCAGATACCTAGTTGACTTCTTCATCCCTGCAAAGCATCTTCTGCAGAGAGTCCAACAGCAAGCCTGTGTGAGTATGACCTGTTAGTCTATAGAACAAGAACATGAGAACATGAGTCAGGGAATGAAAAAAAGGCCATTCGGCCCATCAAGGCTCATCCCTTGTTAGCAAACCATTTTCCCTACTTGGGAGAACTCATTAAAAGTTTTATATGTTCTCAGTGTTTTACATCCTCCTACATCACCTGGTAGGCTAATCCATCCTCTCTGTGTAAAAATAACCGTCTGCTCTGAACTCTACTCAACTTCCTCTTGTTCTCCTGTCTGTGCTAAATTTGAAGCTGTGTCTAGACCAGTTATAATTTTAAAGACTTCAATCAAGTCACCTCTTCCATTTCTTTTTTCCAGGCTGAAGAGATTTCATTATTTGAACCTGTCTTCCTAGCTCATGCCATTGAGTCCTGGGATCAGCCTCGCTTCTCTGTACCTTCTCAAGTGCAGTGATGTCTTTTGTGTAGTGAGGTGACCAAAACCTCACACAGCATTCTAGGAGGGGGGATTAACTAGGTCATTGTATAATCTTAGCATAACCTTTCTAGACTTGTAGGGCAGGCTAGACAAAATTGTCCCGTCCAGTCTAGCTCTTTGCTCTAATTTTAAATTCTGGTTACCACATTACCAAAAGGACACCAACCCAGTCTTTATATTCCAGTTCACAACCTCATCATAACCTCCTTGGATTTGTGCTCTACACTTTTGGCTGCATACCCGAGCATTCTGTTTGCCTTTTTCGATTGCTTCCCTAGCACTGTCTTGTTGCTGACAGCGGTGAGTCTGTTACCACGCAAAGCTCTTTCTCTTGGCGAGATGGTTCCAAGTTCTATACCACCCATTCGATATTTGGATCCTGTTGATCACAGATACTGATTACAGCTTTGTAGATTGCTTATGACAATGGTTTCCAACCTTTTCCAAGTTTTTGGAACACTGCCAGCGTCAGACCAAAAGCATCTGTGTGCACAGTAAGACGGTCCTGAAAATTTGTACTGAGGTCCTGTGCTTTGATTTGTTGCTCCAAAATGTTTCTCAGGACTAGCAGATCAAATAAAAAGGGACAGTAAACAGATTTGAACTGGCACCACACCGAAAAAGGCAACAATATCCAAAATAAACGACAGGAGACTCACAACTGGCATATCGAAAAAAAAAAACTTTATTGGCTAAAAAACATAAAAAACGAACGTGTTTTGGCTTAGCATTGGCTACCACGATGAAGGAAAAGCCGAAACTTTTTCAATTCTTATTTTTTTTATATTATCGTATATTTTTGATATGCGAGTTGCAAGATTGCCTTTCATTTGTTTTAACCACATATATTTGATGCATTCCAGACTAGGGGTTTAATAATGTATGCATTTCTACACTCTCAACTTGATTCGCGTTAACCGCTGAACACTTGGAAACATATTTGCAGTCATTAACCCTAAATACAAACCAGACGAAATCTTGATAGTCGTCTGTTTTTATTGAACCTCATGTGGTTTAGAATGCTTTGTCGCTGATATTCTGAGTGTGAGAGCTTCACTCTCAGCGAAATTATAAGTGGAGTTTCTGCTAATAAGTTCCATTGGGGATGCAAGGTGTAATTATCTTCTTTGTTGCTGTCAGTACACAATATAATAGTCTATTCTCAAAGCTATTTCAGAGGCCTTGAAGAGTAAGCAGCTGGGGGCTCTGAAAAATAGAGCATTGTTTAAATAACGTACTTGTCATTTTTCTTTTTAATTGTTAACATCCTGACAACTTTTTACACTTGCAACTTTAAAGTCTGCTTCAAAGCCCTTTCCAAAATGCCCGCTCTAGTGCACTGCTAGTGCTAGGATTATTGCCCACATTGTCAAGCACGGCGATAACGATCCGTGATGTGGTACAGAACAAAAAAGCTTGAGTGCTGAGTAACTCAATGAAAATTTCTTAAATTACATTATGGGCTGTTTATTTCTATAATCCAAATAAAAGTTTCTTTGAAAAAAAAAATCAAAAGACAAGCTGTATTTCTTTGGGTACAAAATGTAGATTTTTCAGTAAGGACCCTCCCCCCTTTAAAAATGTTCTCAATTACTGTCTCTTGTGGCTTGTGTTCCCAATGTTAGGGTAAGTATACACGTTGCACAATCTCTGCTGCAGTGCAATATGCTCAATGTGAAAATGTTTCACGTTGGCCTCCGCTTGTAACGTGTTCCATATGTGTGGTGTTTTTATTCTTCAATCTGTTGCTTTTTCTTATTGAGTTAGTTCCATAACTCTGCTGCAGCTCACTTCACTTTTGGCGTGTTTTTGATTTTAAACTGAGGGAACATGAAACCACTTTGTGGCTTGGAGACTCAGTTTCAAGCCAGTCCACGGCACACCAAGGGAGACTCGGGGTTTGATACAGTCAAGTTGGAACAAACTAGGTCTCCTAGAACCAGGTTTCAAGCCGCTGTTCCTAAAAAAAAGGTGGCTTAGTGCTTCCTTGGGTCTAGTTTAATTTGTGCACTAATTAATTCAAAGTAATCACAGCTAACAAAATAATTCTATACCTTGGACGTCCATTCACTATATAGATCTCAGATGTGCTATTTGGAAAGAAATAGCTTCAGCAGACTGTGGTCACACATGTTCTGAACCTACTAGAGTATAGCTAGCAGGTATAGAGGTGCACACAAACTGAGAAGCTCCCAGTACCTCCAGAATCAACGTAGACAATAGATGTAGTGTCTGTCTCTCCAGGATTTGAGGTAATCTGATCAACTGCCTATCTCTGATAATACCAGTGGCACGTTTTGAATCTAAACCGTACCGTTCAATGTAGAATGCAATGTGGGTATTTGGAATTGATAAATGGTAAACATTGTTAAAATCTGGTCTCATCCTCATAGCTTAACAAATTAGTTAATTCCACGTTTACCTTAATTTTCAACAGAAGATGCAATGCAGTGAATTCAGTCAGTATGAGTGATGTGCATGCCTGTATTCAAAGACCTGTCTGTTTTCTTGCAGTCTCAGTATGTGGGGTTCCTCTTCCTGCACGAGGGCTGGCCTCTGTGTCTTCATGAGAAGGTGGTGGTGCACCTCTCAACGCTGGATTGGAAGAACCTGCAGCCTGGAGACTTCTATCTGCAGGTGACCCCAGTCCCAGGCAACACTACAGTCCTGAAGCCTGGCTCACATTAGTACAGTTGCGACCAGTGCTTGAAATGGGAAAATAAGTGTTGGCACCCAGAGAAGTGCCGAGGGAAGGGAAGGGCTCATCAGCAGGTACAGCCAGGCTCTCGTTAAACTGCATGATTTACGGAACGTTGAATGCATTATGGGTATCGTAGTCTGACAGTCTATACAGTAAAATATAAACACGCTGGGGAACTACAACTCCCAAGGAGCCCTGTGCTTTCAAGCACACAGTGGCAAATCTTTGCATGCATGTTAGATCATATTTCTGGCTATAAGAAGTGCCAGTACACAAGTCTTTATAATATAGAAGTGACGGTAAGAAAGTGCCGGCCCATTTCAAGCACTGGCTATGCCACGTTTTATCTGCCATTTGGGAAAGCAGTTTGAAATCGGTCTTGTTCGTTTCCATCAGCAACAGACTATGATGAAACCGGTTTGAATTAGGGCTTGGTCAGGTTAGGATGGCAGAAATTGAGCATCCAAACGGAACTACATACTTCACTGCAATGGGTACATTTCAGGTGAAATCCATGATAACGCTGAGCATCGGTCACCACCTTGCCCTGTCCTGTTTGCACACTCCTTTACAATATCATGTATGTATTGCACTGCAGGTGGTCCCCTTCTCAGCCAGGGCCCCGAGGCTGGCTGTCAAGTGCCTGTCCACCGGGGGCCGCACTGTCCAGGAGATCTTGGTTCCTGAGTCGGACCATGGTCACATCTTCACCCCAGAGTGGCTGAACGGACTCAACAAAGAGCGGACCGGCGCCCGGCTCCAGCGTTGCCTCCTGATCAGTGACACTGGGCTGGTTCGGGCAGCCTGGGAGGAGGTGGTGTACCCACAGTTCATCCACAAGCCCGGCAGTATGGTGGGCAGCCTGGGCACGGCTGTGGACCCGGGCCTTCTGATGCCAACAGCAGTAAAGGGTGACATGCTTGGTGCTTGGTGTTTGGTCATTATTCTTCACGACTAGCTTTGAAAATAAAATCCCACTAATAAAATGCAATTTGCACTAAAGTACAGTATGGAGGATATTGTATGAAAGATTCATAAATAAATAAGTCAGTTTACAGCCTTGGTGCGCCAGTAAGGCTGTAAGAATGTCAGCTCTCCTGATGAGAGAAAATATTCTTCCACTGAGCTTTAAAAGCAAAATTAATTGCCATTGATTGGTACTCGACTGGAAACAGCCTTCCTTATTTTGAAGTCAATACATTAATGAATGGATTTATTTAACACCTGCCTATATATAGATCTCAGCATTTGAGCAACTCCTAACAGTTCATAATGTTTGGCATCATTAGAACAGACAAAGGAGGGGTGATCCTCAAACAACATCTCGCTGTTTATCATTCGCAGATCCACCTGAGGATCCGAAACTGAGCGAGGAAAACAAACTGAAGAGCGAGCTTGAAGGAGAATATGTGGAGCTTCTGGAAGTTGGCATCGAGGAGGGCAGGGTCCTTCCTGGAGAGCTGGACTCCAAACGCAGGTACCTGGAGGTCCACGGGATCTCCAAAACCAAGACCATGCCCCTTTGCAAAGGACAGATTAAAGGAAAGAGCAGGAGGCACAAGGCCTGGCTTCACCACAGAACCACAGGAAAACACCCCCCTTGTGGCATGGCTGCGAAGCAAACAGTAGGCAGCTCTGAGGATTTCAAGAGCTCTGAGACCACCAGAGTAGAAACCACTCCAAAGCTGACCAACTTTGAGAAGTTCCAGGGTGAGATGGTCTACGTTGACTGTTCCTCAGAATCGGAAGGAGGGATTTGTATCCCTGCGATCCCCGTTCCCTCAAGAGAAGAGAAAGCCAACCAAAATCTGCAAGAGGACAACCTTAAGAAGGTCTCTTTAAAAAGTGTTGAAGGCTATGACTGTACGTCAGGGGAGGACACCCAAAAGCTTTTCACGCAGTCATTGACTCAGCTCGATGAAGGTGTGGCCTCTCAGAGCCAATCACTGAGCAGCGGTGCTGGAGCTAGCCAATTAGAGGCTGAGGATAGGCAACCATCTGGTAAAGAACCAAATAAACCATGTGGTGTTGGATCATCTATTCCTAATGGGACAGAATGTTCGAAAACAGAAAGGACTAATTCAACTGTGCTCCCATTGGCCAGCCAGGGAGAACAAAACCCGCAGCCATTGGTCAGAACTGTAGATCCCCAACCAGCTTTGGTTGAGAATTATGAGGAACCATGGACTGGATGTCCAGAATCTGAATGTTTATTGGCTGAGGGAGATACCAGTTATGCTGTTATTAAACACAAGGGGTCAGGTGACCAAAGTCTCACAGGAGCTAGTTTATCAGACAAATTAGTTCAGACAAGTTCCCAGGAATCAACTGGCTGTAAGTCCAGTTCTAACCCTAATTCTGAGCAGAACCCAGTTACTAGCAGAGTGGGGAGCATGGAGGCCCAAAAGGAAGTACTAGACCAGGCCACAGGACCAGGCCAGGAGGCAGCAAAGCAGTCTGGGATTGTGGAGGACAAAGCAACTGCAACCAAAGAGACCCAAAACAGAGCTCATGGAACCAAAGGCCACAGGTAGGCAAACTGCTTTGTTTTGACCCTGTTTTATCTGGGATATGACCACAGTGGTAGTGTAAAATGCAGCATATGCCACGCTAACATATTTCAGGATTGGGTTAAAGTCCATTGGCATCTAAATGCAATCAAGAAATCTAGTTACATTTGAATCCATTTGCAAAGTATTTGCATTTGACAGATTTTACGAATCTATCAAATGCATTGAGCAAGTGTTCCTATTTGACCAATTCCAAGTGCAATTAACTCTACAGCTATTAGACAGACATTGTTAAAAGTAATTGCAAGTTTAATTGAGAACTTGTTTGAAGTAATTACAGAACACATAACTGATTAGTACATGAGGAGCCTGATTGAAGGAGTGTGTTACAACAGGGAGTAGTTTGAATTGATTGCTCTAGTTTTGCATTTCCAGTGTGTGGTGGGGCGTGGGTTGTCTGTTAGTGACGTGCTTGTTAACACTGTATTGAGGAACTACGCTTTTTCAACGCAGGAGGAAGAGAAAAGGAAAATCAGGGAAGGCTAAATCCAGATCCTCTGAACAGACTGGGAAAAGGGGAAAGGGTGCAGTGAAGGAGCGCTCCAAACCGTCCGGCAATGAGGCCCCAGGAGAACGCTCAGACATCAAGGCCACACAAACACCCCGTGCGACAGAGTCCTCTGCCCTGACCCCCGACCCAGCCGCCACTCAGGACAGCCAAGCTGAGGATATACAGCCACTCGGGGTCAGAGGTGAGCCTACACAGCTGCCCACTCTTCAAGACACACAGCAGCTGCTGGGCATTCTGGAATGTGACTGCACTGGTGAGGGAGAGGGGCTTAGAGTGGCTTTTTACTGTGTGTATTTATAAGTTTATAGGTTAGCTGTATTGCAGTTCTTTGTGGTGTTATACAGAAGAACTAGCCATGGTCCAGGAAGTTAAATAGACATGCATTAAACAAAAAATCCGTAAGGTTGCTTATTTTATTTCTGAAGAAATTCTGAGCAAACTGTTACAGTTTAGTGCTTTTTAACAAAATGTGAATATTATAGCAAATCTGGAACAATTTTACTGTTTCGACCAGGACACAAAATGAAAGCTGAAAATTGGGACAGTCTCAGTTTTTCCTGGGATGTTTGTCAAACCTGTTGGCATCTCACTTTCTTTACAGGTTTTCTCCTTACCTTGAAATGTGCTTGTCAAAGCAGGGGGATATAAGAGGCAATTTGAAATGTATAATCACCCAAGAAACGTCTGGGAACAAGAAAAGACCATTCAGCCTATCAAGCCAATCTCGTCTTTTTTAAAATGTTCCCGGTGTTTTAGATGCTGCTACTTCACCTGGCCGGCTATTCCATGCATTTATATCAATAAAAAAGCTTCCTATAATTAACTCATAATGCTCCACAACAAAACCATTATCCCTTTAATCCAGACCTTTAAATAGGACTCTTTTTTTATGTCCCTAATAACAAGAATGTTTACATTTGTTTTTAATTTTCTTTTTTTTCCAGGGAACGATTTAAAATCCCATGACATTACGCAAACAGAGATAGAGGAAATGCCTCGCAGCACCGACAACCAATCAGAACAAAGCTCAGCTGACCACCAAATTAGCCGCACCCCAGAGGAAGAGGAGGAGGAGCAAGCTCCAGCAGACCAATCAGGAGATGACTCCCTCCAAGCTCCTCCTCTTCTGAAAGACCTGAACCCAGAGCTCCTTCAATCAGGGGTGTTGACTCTGCCTGGTAATGGAATCAATTCTATTGTTTGCGCTAAAAGAATGTCTAACGAATGTATCCTTAAATGTATCTTTAAATGTATCTTTAAATGTATCTTTAAATGCTCAATTCTAAGTTAAATGGAAGTACAAAGAAACTCAAGGCCAATCTTGGCACAGTCAGTTCCAGAATGAGTATTGCACTGGCTCAGGGAAAAATCAGCATTGACTGTTTCTCCTCATCGCGCTACAGTTGACCCTACCGCTCAGAGCGGACACCTGCAGGGCTGGCCTTTGTCCTCCAGAGGGTGCTAGCTTGCTGACATCCACTCTGGAGTTCCTGGGTGTAAAAGGAAGCTGGCTCGGTCGTGGGATCTGAGGAGGCCCGCCGAACCTTCAGTTGTCCTGAGCAGCTGTGTGGGGAGTTGCTGCACTGAAGGAAATAAGAAAATAATTTGGCATTTTAAATTGGGGAGAAAAAATGGGGGTAAAAAAAAAGTGGGAGCACTAAATTATAACGAGAAGTCTTAATCAATGAAGGAATTATCATGCAGTTTCTTTTTTTATGCTGCTGTAATTCGTAAAGTTAACACCTACACGATACTGAAGCCAGGCTGCTCTCTATTCAGAGTTTTCCAGACCATTGGCCAAAAATACATCTGATTAATACTCATCGTTTTCTACAACTGTAGCATTATAAAACCAGCAAATGAAAGTTTTTTGGGGGGAGTGAGCTGATGGGACTTCTAGCAGTAAGTACACCAGCTGTGGTCAAACAGTGCTGGCCAGTCTTTTGGGCTAAATCTCTTCTCTTTCCATCAGGTACCCGAGACAAGGCCGGGCGAGCCCTGGTTGTCATGGAGACCCACAGCCCCTGCTGGCAGTATCCAGTGGAGGAGATTGTTCGCACCTTGTCCTGTTTCTACTCTCTCACCAGGTATCCATGGCAACACTCGCTCCTTGCAATGAGGCCTGTGGGCCTGGTCTGGCAGGAATATTTGACACCCTAACCCCAACCCTAACCCTAAGTAAATATTATGTAAACACCGTGTAATCAGAGACACTTAATGTAAAGCCTAAAGTTTATGCTTCGTGTCATACAGGATAAATAAGACTTGATAAGTGCTGAATCCATCAATTTATCGATTGAAAAAGCATAAAGGTTGAGTACCCAGTTTAGAAACAGAGCCCTGTGTTTTCTGGCTTGGCTGTACTGATCTCACTGCACCCTAAGTAGCTCCCTTTGCCATGCCATGTGTTCCCAGCAGTGATGGTCTGACCGTGTTGCTGGACTCTCTCCATGCTCGCCTCTCCCTGGACGCCTTCACTCCACTCCTCGCCTTCCAGGTACATTCAGCCCTTTCACTCTTTCATACTATTAAAGGACTGCTAACCAGGGCAAAATCCATTTCTCACCTCCTATAATCTCCTGCAGTGGGTTAAATCCCTGGCGACATTGATGTATTGAAGGTATTTGCCTTCAATACCGGCACAGATGATGGGAACAAGACTAGGGGTGAGGATTGTATTGCCCATGTTTCCTAACTCTGACCCCTTACTAAATATCCGGGTATCTCTGAATAGATAATCGTCTCCTATCTCTGATAGGATAGACCATCGTTCTTAAACTCCAGGTGGCTCTTGTGCATTGTGAGGAAGATGCTCTGCTGATTATGTAATGGGTAGAACCGTTATTTACTAAATGTTATTGGACTATATGAAAGTGCCCTGTCCGTACATCATGCCTAAGCTGGAAAGGTCAACAATTATGAGGTTTCTACTAATTGTCTTTATTCTCTGCCGTAGGAGAAGGTTCCCAATGCCATTGGCAAGGTCCTGGTATTAGTGGAGGAAGACTCAGCTGCTTGTGTGGATACCCCTTCAGCTCTACAGGTATTCTGTGGCACTAGCTGACTCCCTTTCAGATTTCAAATTCAACTGCCTGAGAGAAGCCCAGAAGTGAATGGCAGGCAGAGGGTGTTCAGGTCATGTGCTCTCTGTCTCCTATGCAGAGCTGTGGGAGGGGGGGGGGGAGATCCTTGCATGCCATTCCTCTAAATTCAAGCACAAAAGTGCTGTGCACAAAGATTCTTCAGCAGCCTTCTTTCTGCCTTCCGTCAAAGTCCGTTAGATTTACTGTCTTTTTTCCTTTTACACAAATTGTATGAACAGAAGAACAGTAGATTTACGAACAAGAAGAGGTCGTTCAGTCAATTAATGTTCGGTTCCCAGCAGCTGATTGATCTCAAAACATTGTCAAGCTGGGCCTCAAGTTGGATATCAATGATTCAGCGTCAACAGCTTGACCAGATAACCCTTAGTAGCCTATCCCATCCCTCCCCACTCTCTGTGTGAAGAAGAGTCTCCTTCAGCAACATGACTAGGTAACCCATTCCATCCCCTCACCACTCTCTGTGTGAAGAAGAGTCTCCTTCAGCAACATGACTAGGTAACCCATTCCATCCCCTCACCACTCTCTGTGTGAAGAAGAGTCTCCTTCAGCAACATGACTAGGTAACCCATTCCACCCCCTCACCACTCTCTGTGTGAAGTGTCTCCTACCCTCTGTCATAAGTCAGCCTCCACTTAATTTCTGATTGCCCTACATAACTCCTCAGCATGAGCATATTGGTACTTATTAATGATATTGTCCTCCTGGACCCTAGGTGGAGCTGGTGCAAGGAGTGTTGTCTCTGCAGCTGCACATTGAGCCCTCTCAGCTTCCTGACAGTCTAGGGGGGACCTGCACTCACTGTCACAGAGAGTGGCTCTCGTTTCAGCTGGTAAGAATGCATGCTTACACACTACACTGATCCTCCTGCTGATATTGTGTATTAAAGTGTGTATTCGATTATCCCATTCTTAAAGTGTTCCAGAACCCCTGGCATCTATTCCACAGTGTCCCATTCTTAGTGTTCCAGAACACTTCCTTTATCTTTGCTGTATCTCGTATCGCAGTAATTATTCCAGATAGACCTGACCTTGTTTTTTCCCATAGTTTTCAACTTTTACCTGGGAACGTTCGGGAAAAAGAGGCTTCTAAACATCCCGGTGTAGGCAGTTCAATGCTCCCTCCTGCAACAGTGCTGCCGCTGTGATTGAAAAGAGCACTCCGTTCCCTGGGAACAGAAAGCCTGTGTTGTTGCAGGAGGGGGCCTGATCTGGGTACACTGCGATCCTTGGACGAGATTTTTTTTTTTTTTTCCCCTGGCTTCCATAAATGTTCTGAAATGTATTGCCCAGTTTATTCACGACTCATGAGGTGTGATTACAGATTTGCGTTTAAAACTATGATGCAGCAAAGAAAACGTAGTGCGTTTCTTGTAAGCTTTGCAGGGTGTTCTGTAGCAGTTTAAGAATGGAATTCTGTCTCAAGTTGATTTGGGGAAGCAATGCAGGAGAACTAATGAGTCAAAAAGTGCTGGGCTACTTTATTTGGACATGTCTACCTTCAATTAGAGATGCAGGTTAGGGTGCTCATATAACAAGGCGTGTGATCCCACAGTTCACTTAAGCATTGCTGTGGATTGCACCCAGGTGACGATGGCTGTTATCAAGACAATAACACACCCGTCCATGGGAACCGGACTCGCCCAGGTCCTGGTGGAAAGAGAGGCGATTTAGCCGAAAAGAAGTTGAGCACTTCTGATTTTCTTACTGCTACCATCTGCTCATCCCTTCAGCCACATTTGATTTGCTAGTTTTGCAAAGTTGTAGAAAAACAATGTGTATTAATAAAGTCTATTATTGGCCACGGTATGGAAAACTGAATAGATGTTCCGAATTATAGCAGCATAAGACAGAAACTGCATGATAATGCCTTCCGGTAAAGCCATTGACAAAGACTTCTTGTGATTATTTGTCTAACGATGACCCAAGCTGATATTAAACTAAACTAAACAGCAGAATTGGAAGGGAGAATATTGTTGTTGTTATAAAAAATATATATATTTCCATAGACCGAGGTATTAAGTCCGGTTGAATGAATTTTGACTCCTCCTTCTGTCTCAGCGTTTGGAGTCCTTCTCCCAGTCCTGTCGAGGCGCGCTTTCTCTACTGGGAGAAGCACTGGGAACTCTGGACAAAAACCAGCTCCCAGACTCCACTCAGGTACGCTTCAATATTTATCTCTTTATTTAATTATTTATTTATTCCATTAATATTTTGCATTTCAAGTAGCTACACATGTCTCAAATGTGCCGTTGTAATAGATTCAGATTTTTTAATTAAAACCAAACAACTTATTTTGAAAGTTCTTGCTTCTCCCAATTGTAACATTTACATCACATGGCCTGTTCTCCTTTTAAAACACACGTAAAGATTATAGTAGCTTTCAAAATATACACTAGATTAAAGAAATCTCTCTTCTCAAGTCCTGCTGTTAGCTTTTCTTGCACTTCTTGGATCAGCTGGGGGGGGGTGAAATTATCTCCACCCCTTCACCAACCAATCAGCTGCTTCCCCAGTTGACTGGCATGCTTTCAGTCTGAAAAGGCTGCTGTACGTTTGAGACCTAGTTAGCTATACAAAACAGTTCAAATGTATGTTTGTTAGTTAGAAGTCCTCTGTAACTCTTACTTCTTGTCCTGAAGGCTGTCCAGGCTTGCGTAGATGATCACCAACTACTCATGAAAACAGTGCTGGCAGATGAGAGGTTAACCCAGCTCCAGAGAGAGGGCGGGGCTATCCTGGCACACCTCTGCAGAGAGGCGGAGCATTCTGCCCTCTCCCAGGACGACAGGTAACCATGGAAAACGAAACGCCTGCTCATCTCTGTAGAACAAACTGCAAGCAAAGATGTGGTATTAGATAAAATTGAATGGACTGGCAGCTTTGAAAAGAAGATATACAAACAAGAGAAAGCCGTCTGATCCAACAATACTCATCCGGTTCCTAGTATCTGAATGATCTCAAAATGTTGTCAGGTCTTAAAATATCCCCGTGATGCAGTGTTAATAACATGGCTAGGTAACTCAAACTCCCAGAAGAAACTCACCTGTGTCAGTTCCTTCAGCAGCATGGAAAAGACAAACGCTATGAAAAAAAATGCCAGTTCAAATCAAATGCACGTTCAACATGCCGCGTGCCTCTTTCATATGGGAACATGTGAGAGTTATGATGGGATGGTGATACAGGTCAGATAAGAGTTACTGGAATTCCTTTCTTTGAAGTCTCTTTAAGAATTCAGTTGGTACAGTTGAGCAGAGCTCTTCGCGATCACAGTTTGCATGTGAGATGGTTGTCTTCTCCAGCTAAAGCAAGAGAGTGGGATGGCTATTTCAATGGGGGAAACTGTCGATGTGCACATTCTGGCATTCCTGGAATATTTACAGCAGTCTGGTTTTGTTAATCCGCCCACTGGCAGACTTAGCTAAGGGCGTTTTCAAAGAAGTCGGGGGGGGGGGGGGGGGGGGGGGCGTACAGCCATCAAAGTGTTTTGAATCGATTTGGAAATACTGGGTACTGAACTGAAAACTGAAGTCGTTACAAGTCAACTGTGCAAATTACAGAAGTGAGAGGCTGTTTAGCCCATCTACGCTCGTCCGGTTCCTAGTAGCTGATCTCAAAATGCTGTCAAGTTAAAGGATCCAAGTGATTCAGGCTCAACAGCATGACAAGGCAGCCCATTCCATCCCTTCACCACTGTCTGTAGGGTAAATAGAATGAGTCCATTCAGTCTGTCTTTGTAAAATTTAAGCCCTGGGTTTAGTCTGGAACCCAATAACTTCATATGTTTACAGTTTGCATTTCTTTTTGAAGTTATGAGTGAGCTGAGCGTAGATGACATAAATGGAAGGGGGTGATATAAATCTGCCTATGGTAGCATTGGAAATTGTCGTGAATCGTGATTTATTTGGAATAAAAACACAAAGAAAAGGGAAAAAGGAAGTATGTTTTGCCACTGTAGATATCACCTCTGCGGGATCCTGTGGGAAAGTTCCAGAGTCCTGGATGGACAGGAAATGTTTTCCAGCATCGACCTGAGTGAATTAGCGGGCTATCTTTTAATATTGACACAGAAGCACATCTGCCTTCCTTAGGGGCTGTTTGACAGTCATCATTATTGAAATGATCAAATATTGACCCATCAGTGATTCCATTGTTCAGTGTTTTATTTTTACATTTCTTAGTGAATTCATCACACAGCACTTCCTCTTATAAATACTTGAACTCTTATAGCCCTTGCTTAATATCTGGTCACCAGCTTTTATGAAGTTCCTCATATTTTGTGCTGCATAATGATATGTTGTTGGTACCGAATCATTCATATAGGACCTGTTGGAATAAAGTCCTACAATGGAAATGAAACACAAACTGGTGCGAAATACTGAGCTTGTTTTTTTTCTGTGCTGGACAGGGATTCCCTCGCCGTGACCTTCGACCTCTACAACGGAGTGGACGATGCTCTTCACCGATTGGTCAGGCTCTCCAACGAGCGACTCCGCGACCTCGAGGAGCTGGCCAGACTGGGAACACTGGAGAACAAACTGGAAAAGGTTTGTCTGTCTGTGTTTGTTCATTACTGATCTGGTTATTTTTTTTAGTACAGGAGGAACAGCTATGGCCAAAGGTTTTGCATCACCCTATAGAATGAACTCATTTTACTTCATAAAGTAGAACAAAGCCTACTGAATAATGTTACATTAACATATTAAATTACATAGTTTTTTCTATAGGGTTCCATATGCTTAACGAAAAACTGACAAAAAAAAAAAAAAAGGGAAATCATTTCGAAATCTAACATGTACTACTATAGTACGAAGTACTGTACTACTATCATGGCTTCCGGTAGACTTTAGCGATATCATTTTGTAGTTTCTTTCAATACATGATGTTAAATATATATTGTTGATTACAAAATAATGTCACTTGCTTTTACCTTCATACCTTGACTGAGCCTGGTTCTTTGCCCTATTTTTTTTTATTTAAAAGAGACGTAACGAATTATGTTAATTGCTTCTCGCTGCTCCTGATTGCATTCCGTTCTTGCAGTCGCCTAGTTTATCGTCTGCGATTTTGTTATTTTCACTCGTTTAATAACGTTTTTTAATTAGGATGCAGCTTGTGAACAGGTCAGCGCCACAGCCCAGGCGTTACTGGCAGAGAGAGAGACTCAAACACAGAATTGCTTAGGTTTTAGCTCTATTGCAAAGAAAGGGGCACAGTGGCCAAAACAAACAGTTAACAAAACCTAACAAAACTGTCCAGGCTGGGCAGAGCCTTTGCCAAACTTTACTTGAACAAACAAAACAGCACAGACAAACATTCACTTCTCGTGACTTCTCTTCATACTCCCCTCCCCCTAATGAGGAGAAGCTGGCTTTATATAGAATGTGGTTTGAGGGGTTGATTGATCGTTGATCATTCACTCAACACACCCCCCCGGGCACACACTCACATTGAGTGACAGGGAAGAGTTCTAATCCCATCCCTGCCAAACTTAGATAAAGAAAAAAACTTTTCTTTTAACCCACCAGCACTAAATATGCATTTACTGGGCAAGTCTCAAACAATAAGGCATTGTTTTTTTTCTGTTAGTTAGCAGGGAAAATGGTTTTCTTTGAATGCTGTCTGGTTCTAGCAGGTGGTTCGTCTCTCCGCAGGTCCTGTGCTGGGTCACAGAGGTGGGGGAGCCAGGGCTGGGGGGGTACAGAGACCTTGGTGACTCCCTGGAGCTACTGAGACGCAAACAGAGGGAATTCACTGACTTCAGTCAGACTGCTGTGGTATGCTATGGAGAAGAGAGAGGGTGCTGTACAGTCAAATGTGTTTATTTATTTTATTTTATTGTAACCCATTGACACTGAGGCCTAGACAGCAGTCATTTCACATCACAAAAAACAACGTCACTCTAAAAGACAAATATCATGCATTCAATCTGAGATGAGAAGCATTTACACGAATCATTGTTCTAGCAGATAGATTTGGGTTATTTATCTGACGCTCTATCATATCCCGTATACTCTTATCCACACTATTCCATGCCATAGGGACTAAATGCTGATTGGCCAACTAGATCAGAAACTGTGCCTAGGTATATTAACCTCTAATATCAAGCATAGGTAACCTAGCAACAGATCTATTATAGTTTTACACACAAGAACTACCCAGTGGTGTTGCCTTCTGTAGTTCAGCATTATCTCATTTAAGGACGCCAGTAACTGGAAGGGATTAATGTTTGTATTGCACAACAAGCATGCAGCTTATATGAAAGTGATAATGGCATTGCTGTGGCGTGTTACAAGGTGATAATGGCACTCCTGTCTCAATAAAGCGGAAGCCTGGAAAGGGAGTTCCATTATTACACAGCAATGCTGTTATCGGTATTACACAACTTTCTAAAGTTATTTATTTATTTATTTACCTGTGTTTGTTTGCCGGAAATAATCATTGCAGTTCCTCAAGCGTCCGTGTGAGGTGTTTCATCAGTAAGCAGTGGGTTAAGAACAGGCTAATTAGGGTCAACCTTTCCAAACGGTGCGGCTAACCTCCATAGAAAACAATAGGAGAGCAGTGTCTGGTTGTTGTATTTTAAAAGGATAGCATTGCTGTGGCAACAACTTGAAATTATTTATGTATTTGTTGGTCATTAATTAGTGTCAGTTGGGTTGATTTCAAACTCATTAATTGAACTCTTATATGTTATGAATCCATTCCGTTGTTGATAATTTACACAAGTGGTTGAGCATTCAGAACATGTTCACTGGGATTGAGATCCAGGGATTGTGGTGGCCGTGGAGGATGTTGTGTGTCACTGTCATGCTTCCCAAATAATTTGTACACAGTGAAGGCTACACTGTTGTCTTTCAAGTGTCCATCGCCCTCATGGTAGAAGTGAATAATTTTTGAGAGGAGTCACTCATTAGTGATGGATATATTTCTAGTGCTAAAAGGATAACATATAATCTCTTGAAAATGTAGTTGCTGTACCTTTTAATACCTCTCTTCTCTTCCATTTGACTCAGGTGTTCTGCAGGGACGGCTATGAGGTCCTGCAGCAGATTGAATGCTGGGATTCCTTCCCCTCTCCCAGGCTGCGGTTGATTCAGGGGAAAGTTCCGGAATCCCGGGAGAGGCTCCAGGACTTCTCCGCTCAGGTCGGGCAGTGCCGGAGCACCATCGACAAGACCCTCCGTCTGTATGAGTTCTTCAGCGAGGTTAGTGCTGTCAACAAGGCATAGCCTTCAAAAGAGCACAAGAGAAATACATAGATACATTAAACTAATAAGATACAGGTGGTTTAAGAAAGTGGAAGATACTTCCTTTATCTCTGTTAGCTTGGGAGAGGTTGCAAGGAAGTGTCCTCCCTTCACGCGAGATGCACCTGAGAATCCTGACGTGTCACTTCCTTCCTCTGCAGGCGTACGATTGGTCCCTGGAGGTTCTACGCCACCTCTCTCAGATCTCCCCTGAGGATTGCTCCTCCCCGACTCGCTGCGGAGAGGCCCTGTCCTGCCTCCAGCAATGCTGCCGGCATTTCCCGGAAATTCCAGACTCCCGTTTCTCCGAGGCGCAGTCGGTGGCCAGGGAGCTCGACTCTGCTTCCTCAAACGCTCTTCAGAATCACTGGACATTTGCCAGGACCAAATACATGGAGACCCACTCTATACTGCACCAAAGACTAGAGAGCGCCCAGAGGGCACAGCGGGCCAAACTGGGCGGCACTCCTTCCAGGAGCATGAGTAACCTCTACCTGCAGAGCCAGCATAATGCCCTTCAGTCGTGGGGCTCCTTAGCCTCTCTCCAGCAGCCCTTCTTCCCTGAGCACACGTCCACTTTACGGGCTGATGAGCTTTCCAGCCAGCATAACCCTTGTGGAAGTGACTCTGCGCCCCCATCTCCTTTCCCCTGGCTTGGGAACCCTTTGTCCAAAACCTCCTCCAGGTGGTATCTCCAAGGCTTTCTGAAGGAGTCTTCTAAAGGCCCCGATAACCCAATTCCTGTTGTCCCAGCCAAACCCAACAGGAAAAGGAACCCCAGTTTTGATTTTCAGGCACTCCTTGGCTCCAGACGGGCCTCTAAGGACACTGGGAAGGTGGAGGACCCTGGAAAATCTCCTCTACTTTGGCTAGGGAGGACAGTAGTGGAGTCAAAGCCACGACAGACTGGAGTTCACATCAAGGGTCTGGAGGTCAGCAGCACTGAGGTTGTGGACCAGACCTGCTCGCCCAAACAGCATGTCCTCCTGGGCAGAACTGGGGCGCTTACACCCAGCACCCCCTGGGGGTGTACTCCACTGCTGGATCGCAAAAAACAAACCAGGTGAGCCTTCAAAGGGAGCTAAGCTTAGTCATTATTGCAGGAACATTATTCTCCTTCTTGTTGTGAGTGGGGCATTTTTTTTAATCGATCATGGATTTTTTGTTAAGGAAATTCTTAGTTCAGTGGCGTCAAATGCGTCCATGGTAAAACCCTTAAGATAGCAACAGCGTTTTTGTTCACATTTTTTAATTTAAATTGTTTCAAATCTATCTCCACCTCTTTTCCAACGGAGTCCACTGGTCCTGGTTTCTGTACAGCGCTTAAAGTATTGGTTAGGGTTAATCATGTCAATTCTTTTTAAGATTTTAAAGACTTCAGTCAATCATAGATTCAGTTCTTTCAGCCAGTCTTCGTAGCTCTTTGATGGACTCTCTCCAGGGTCACAATGTCTCTTTGTGACCAGAATTGGACACAGTATTCTAAGTGCGGTCTCAGTGGTGCATTTTACAACCTCATCATAACCTCCTTGGATATAGTAAAATAAACTTGTAAAAATAAGTGAAGGTATAAGTCATTCTCAATGTCTTCAATTTCATTTATCATCCATATGACCTTATAAAAGTTTGTCATTGAATTTTTTAATACAAGGGGATACCTATTAATCAGTTATCACAGCTGCTGACTTCATTACACTACTGTGTGGTGGGTGAGTCATACAAGTGTGGTTTGAATCTCAGTGAAGCTAACTGGTGGATTGTCTAAAGCTAAGGGAACATGGAGCCACTTTTTCAGGAGCAGCGTCTTGAAACCTGGTTCCAGGAGACCGGGAGAAATAATTTGAGGTGACTGTATCCAGCCCCAGGTCTTCCTTGGTGTGCCGCGCAGTGGCCTAAATCCAAGTTCCAAGCCACAAAGTGTCTTCGTGTTCCATCAGCTCTCACATTCCACGGGTCAAACCTGCACGTTGACATTAAAACCTGCAGCCCCGCGACAGTCGCGCCACATAAAACTGATACATAAGATCACTTCATTCATTGATGGGTTCTTAATTCAAGTTGCAAATTATATCATTTTTTTAATCAACCAATGTCGTTGTTTTCTTTTTCTTTTATTGATTGAAAATGCAATTGCAACAATGTTGGTCAGATTAATCATCCTCAGCGAATTGTCTGGACCAGCGTTCCAGTTGATGAAACTTGGGGGTCCGTGTGGTTGATCAGCAACACAAATGAAGATTCAAAATGTTTGCCCTCTTGACTTGTCTCAGCAGTTCTACAGAGTGTTCGTTTCTGACTCTGCTGCCGTACATTCTCATCTCTTCTAGCAGAGTGCTCCAGCTGGCGTCTGCGCTGGCGAGCTCAGAGCTGGAGTACGTGAGTGCGCTGCGTCACGTGGAGCAGCAGTACCTGCCCGAGGCAGAGCTGAGGGAACTCCCCCAGGACTTGAGGGGGAAAAGGGGTGTGCTCTTCGCAAACTGGGAGAAACTCACCGACTTCCACACGCACTACCTCCTCCCTGCCATAGAGGGCGCGGTGAACCAGCCGCACATGCTGGGGGACTGCTTCCTTAGACATGTGAGTGTATATAAAATACATTTGGACCAATTCTGTCTTTGTTTAGTATATTCCTGAATTGCCCTTTTCTTCAAAACAAGTCCATTAACAAGCAACAAGGGTTCTGTTCATGCAAACTGCATTCTGTTATAAATCGTGCACGCTGTTCCATGCTGCCACCAGATATTTAAAAAAGTTTTCTTAGTTTGTTCCTTGCATTTGTAATACTTTTTCTTGCATTCTTTTTAAAAGCGTTTTCCTTTCATTTTCTTTGCCGTTTCTTTGATCATCACATAATTGGATCCTTCAATTTTTTTTATTTTCCAACTCACAGAAACAGCAGTTCGGCCTGTACTCTCTTTATATCAAGAACAAGCCCAGGTCTGATGCTTTGCTAGCGAGCCAAGGCAGTGCTTTCTTTAAGGTAAGATGGATCTCAAAAATGAAGTGCCCCGTTTTCCTAACGTGTGTATGCGCGTGCTATTGACTGAAACCAGACTGATGAGGTTGTGGTTGAAAATGTAATAACCATCACATTGCAAAATGGAGATGCCTATTTGCTATAACCTTGTGTGCCTTTGAAAACTGCACATGTATAAAGCCATTGAAGACAGATTAGACTGATGGAACTCAACAAGAACACAGGAAAAGCTGGGGAACAAGAAGAGAGCCGTTCAACCCTTCAAGGCTCCACCCTTTCCCACTCCCTAGCTTATAGATATAGATAGCTTATAGCTTCATCTATACCCGAGGTTCTCAAGCCTGGCCCTGGGGACCCCCTGTGTCTTTTGTTTCCATTCCAACTGCACTCTCAATTACTGAACTAAACCCTTAATTTAATGAATAATTTGCTTGATTGAGCTGAAAACAATTAAGGCCTAATTAAGCTAATTGATAGGGTTTAGCTAATTGAGAGTAAAGTCCATTAAGGGCACATAGTACGGATCAAAATGATTTCAAATAAGAGCAGTTACCAAAACGTGGATATGATACCTAAAATCAAGTTCAAGATACAGGAAATAATTACAGTTAAGAGCAGTAGCTGAATATGGTGATGTGGGGAGCAGATCAGTGCAAGCTGATGCAAGTCCTGGTGCAATCGGGTGCCATGCAGTCCAGTATAGTGGAGACACGTGAGGATTACAGATAACCGAATTTATTCAGCCTAGAACAAACATGATTTAAGTCTAAAAAGCATTGGCAAAATTCGAAGATTCTAGTTATTAATTATGACGAAAGTTTCACGCACTGCTCTGAACTGAACGTCTGGCCGAGTCTGACACAGAAACCGTTCAGTTAAAGGCGGTGTGCTAAATGCATTTCAAAATAAATTCGGGAAAAATCTGAAGGCGACATCAAATCCCATAGCGGAGCTTGATCACCACCTTCCGCAACTTAATAAATACAAATTCGACAGTTTGAATAAGGACAAGAGCAACATATGTTGAGTGCTCAAACTTTTGTCCACTAAGTATATAGTCTACAATAATATATATTTTTAAAAAAAAACATACCTAGACATGTAGTCAAATCAGGGTTGACCGTCTTGTAATGAGGTCTTATTTACTTCTTCTGGTCGTACAGGGACACATTTGCAGACTGGATCATTTGCGTTGTCGTTCTGAAGCTGGCGTTGTTTTTAACAGTCTTGACGGTCAGAATTCCATTCCGAATGTCTGGAGACAATTGATTTGTTCCGTCTGTTTTTACAAGGCTCAGCTGAGAAGAAAAAACTAATTCTGATTCTGCAGTGCTGTGTGGAAAACCCAACATATTAATGGCAAACTTGGCAAGTGTTGAAAAACGTGTCTCTGTTATGTGTAGGCAAGAGGGTGCAATTTTGTGCCAGTTTTCATCACCTGCCACGCTCTGTCAAGTCAGTCACTTGTTACTGCATAAATTCCATCTATGCTCTCCAGCTAATTTCCAATAACAAAAAAAGCACTGCAAGCTGGACGATGTCCCCCGAGCTCGCTGTGCTTTGGATGCTTGCTTAGTTGCATAATGCCTATGCTCATTTCAGCACAGTTAATTGGCATTCTTCTTCTGGTACTTTTCACTGTCGTTATGCGTTGGCATGTGGCGTTCGAGCTGATCGGGAAAGCCGCAAAGCAATAAAAAATAAACAAATATATATATATATATATATATACTATATTTATTTCAAAATCACAGATATTTATTCATTTACATTTTTGTGTTAAAATTTGACTTCTTTTTTGTTTTGTTTTACTGACTAGCCTTAAATGTATAGACGGTTGGCAACCTTCAGTCAAATGCAGTTTAGCATGGCTTGCTTCTTTTTCAATTGCCAATGTAGCGAAGGCAGGGAGCTGTCTTTGCTTTACTGTTGATCGGAGGTGTTTATTGACACGCTTTGTTAAAGAAAACGTTCTTTCTTCAGGGTCGGGGATAATGTTTTCGGCGGTTCGAGGCTTTGAACACAGATTTATAAAAATATTTTTGCCACTTGCATTTCTCTTCTTTCCGTGTCTTGTGCTTATGCTTTGCTGCCCATGAAAGAGACACTGTTTGCTGTATTCAAGCTGGAATGTACTCATGTTGCCACGTGAGAGTGAGCGAGACAGTCAGCCAGTTTTTTTTTAGTGTGAACACAAGTGCGATGCATTGCGTCAGTTGAAATGTCAATGAGTGAAGTTCTTCCAGTTTGCGCGCAACTCCGTATCCTGTTTTTAAAAAAATCGTTTTGGGCCCCCGTGACTTTGGGCCCTATGCAGGAGCCTAGTTTTCCTATGCGTTAATCCGGCCTCACTGCTCCCCACCTGTTTATTTTCTGCAGCGAAGGCAGCAGGAGTTGAGGGACCCCCTGGAGCTGGGCCGGTACCTCCAAGCCCCAGTCCTGAGGCTGCAGCAGTACTGTGAGGTTCTGGAGGAGCTGGTCAGAGACTCTGGTCAGCAGAGCGCTCAGCACCAGAGTGTCCAGAGCCTGCAGTCAGCCTTGGCCATGCTGAGATTCACTGTGCGGCACGGGGAGGACCTGAGAGCCAGCGACTGCATCACAGCGAGCGAGGTAAGCAGAACGACAAGACTTCCCTTATACCTTCCACAGGCCCTGCCTGTTTATTACAGAGTCATCCGCCTCACTGAACTTACCATTCCCATATACCTTCTACATGCCTTGTCTGTTTATTATGTGTCTTCCCAATTATTCTGCATCTGGCTCGTTGTCGCTATTATTGTAAGGGAGTAATACATTACTGTAATCTGATTTCTTTTTTCAGTAACTGAACATTACAGTAGCTGTAATGGATCCTTTCCTAGACACATGTCCCCTAGACCGTGGCAGTGCAGGGTTTCTCTTGCTGACAGTGTTTCTGTGGTTGTGGCAGGTGAGTCTGTCGGAGCAGGGGCCCTTGTTGAGACAGGATGAGTTCGTGGTCTTGGGAGCACGTAAGAAGGTCACGCGGCAGATGTTCCTGTTTGAAGAGATGCTGCTGTTCACCAAACACAAGAGCCACCATGGAGGGAAGAGCTGCTACATCTACAAGCACTCGGTCAAGGTCAGCTTGATATCACTGTACGCATCCTCCACTCCACGTATAGCAGATTGTATACTGGTGAAAATAGAGGGGAGGGGGATGGGAGAGGGGAGAGAGGGGAAGGGAGAGGGTAGAGAGAGAAGGGGGGAGAGGGGAGGGAGACGGGAGAGGGGAGAGAAGGGCTCAGCCCCTACCTTAGTACGTGCCCCGCTCCCCCCTCTCTCTCTTCCCCATCGTCTCCCCTCCCTCTGTCCTCTAACAAATATCTCCACTAACTGCTAGCCTCGATCTGTCATCTGCCCTCCCCCCCTCCATCAGCCAGGAGACCTCTCTCCCAGGTCCCTCTACCCTCTCCCTCTCTCTCTCTTTACCCTCTCTTCCCCTCTCTCTCCTCCCTGGGACTCCCCAAGAGGGGAAGAGCCCTCCCTACCCCTCTCTCTCTATCCTTCACTCTCTCTCTAACAGAGGAGAAGGGGGAGAGAGGGGAGGGGGGAGGGATTGAGGAGGGAGTTGGGAAAGATTGGGTAGCTGTCAGTTCTGTTTATTTTTGAGCACACACAATTTACTACAGCACAACTTTTAAAGCAGGACATCCCAAACCCGGCCTTGTTCTGGATTTCATTCCAGCAGAGCCGAAAACAATTAAAAAGATCAAATTAAGACGCCCTTTGAGTTTGTTTTTAGCATTAGTTTCCTTTGCGGTTACCCTTGTTTAACAAGAAAATAACTTGAGCTCACACTGCTATCAATTAACTGGTGTTCGTGCAGCTATAGTTCGTGCTATAGTATTCCACAAACACAATAGCGACCCCAGACTATCGCTATTTATTAAATAATATCGTCTTGCCTTTATCTTTGGATTTCAATCGACTTTAACTGCAGGAAGTGTTTTTCATTCATACAGTGCTTGGTAAACGGTACGGTTCATAGTCTTACAAGGCTGGCGTAGTCAAATATATTATACCAAAAGTACTTCGAGCCTGTACAGGAGCCCCGCTAAACTCTTTTTTTGTTAACGAAACCTCTCTTTGCAGACAGCTGATATAGGACTGACAGAGAACATCGGCGACTCTGGCACTCGGTTCGAGATATGGATTCGCCACTCCAAATCCAGAGAAGCCTACATTCTGCAGGGCAAGACTCCGGAGGTGAAGGAGACCTGGACCCGAGACATTGCCAGGCTGCTGTGGAGGCAGGCCATGAGAAACAAGGGTGAGGGCTTGCAACATCGCCATTGCAAGCACTAGAACATGAGAACATGAGAAGGTTTGCAAATGAGAGGAGCCCATTCAGCCCATCTTGCTCGTTTTGTGGGTTGTTAGTCGCTTATTGATCCCAGAATCTCATCAAGCAGCTTCTTGAAGGATCCCAGGGTGTCAGCTTCAACAGCATTACTGGGGAGTTGGTTCCAGACCCTCACGATTCTCTGTGTAAAAAGTGCCTCCTATTTTCTGTTCTGAATGCCCCTTTCTCTAATCTCCGTTTGTGACCCCTGGAGTATGCAACACTGAAGTCTGGTCCATTTGTGTTTTCTAGGGTTACCATGTGACTCTGTGTACTAGAACAGCAGGACAGTTCAGGATTTAAGGTTTTAGTACTCAGATTGCTTTACCCGGCTAAATATTATTTGAGTCCTGTTTTATTTAAGCTTATACATGCAGTCGTGGTTAATTTCCTTTCAAACACAAAAGTCTAATCTTGTTCAGCTGCAGTTCGGTGAGGTTCCTGCCTTATATATTCGTAATTGCTATATACTTGTGAAGATCGTCTATGAATTTTGATTCTTCATAAAATGACAAGAAGAGTCCCCTAGAATGATGAAAAGCAATTTTACAGTAGTGACCCTCCAAGACCGTGATTGGACAGCGTGTTAGTGTTTCTGCATGGGTGGATGTTCCTTACTGTGTGTGCTGCACCGCGAGGGTATCCTGCCAGGCTGGTAAGTGAGTGAGCGTGTCTCTGTCTCCGCAGAGCTGAGGCTTCAGGAGTCTGTATCCATGGGCATGGGCAGCAAACCTTTCCTGGACATTCAGAGCAGCGCTGCCAACATCTGTGACCGCAACCTGGACTACGTACTGAGTGGAAGAGGTACAGCTAGGGGAGAGAGGGGAGGGAGAGAGAGAGGGGAGGGGTGGGAGATTACTAAATTGCCAAAAGGAGACGTTCTCTCCGGGATAGGACGCTTCCCGACCATCCTCACTGGCACAGAGGGGGAGGGGTCCCTCTCGAGGGAAGTAGGAGGGAGAGAAGGGGAGGGAGACGGGAGAGGAAAGAGTACGTGGAGGGAGTCTGTCTTCACCTGAGGCGACGGATGCCCCTGAGAGACTACCCTCTACCTGCTCTCTCCTATCCCTCTTCCCTCCCTACTCTGCCCTCTAACCTCTAACTCAAGACTTCTCCTCCTTCCTACGAGGAGGGAGAGAGGGAGAGGGGGAGGGAGACGGGAGAGGGGGAGAGGGGAGGAGATGGAAGAGGGGAAAGGAAGGGAGAGGGGGAGAGAGAGGGGAGGGAGAGAGAAATAGGGGGATGAGAGAGAGAGGGAGAGAGGGGTGGGAGAGGGAGAGAGGAGAGAGAGAGGGGAGACGGGAAGAGAGGGAGAGAGAGAGAGAGGGGAGAGAGAGGAGAGAGAAGGGGGAGGGGGAGGGAGATGGGAAGACAAGGGGGGGAGGGAGACGGAAGCGGGGAGAGAGAGAGAACAGAGAAGGGGAGGGAGACTGGAGAGAGGGAAGAGAGGGGAGGGAGACGGGAGTGGGGGAAGAGAGGGGAGGGAGATGGAAGAGGGGGAAAGAAGGGAGGGAGAGGGGGGGAGAGGTAACCTCTAGATCTCTTCTCCCCTTTCCCACCTCTACCTTTCTCTCGACCTCTCTCTTACCCTCCCCTGCCCTCTTACCACCATTACCTTCGTCTTCCTCTCTATCCTTGCCCTCCTTCTGCCCCCCATCCCTGGGCCTCTCCCTGATGGGACTTAGAGACTTGGAGCTCTCCCCCTCTCCCTCTCTTCTCCCCTTTCTCCCTCCATCTACATTCTTCTCTACCTCCCTCTGACTTCTCCCCTCTCTTGTTTTCTTGACGGGAAGGAGGGGGAGACTCTTCTCTCTTTCTTGACCTCTTCCCTTCTCCGATGGAAGGAGGGGGACTGCCTCACCCTGAGGGACTTCGGGAGAAGGGGAGGGAGACGGGAGTGGGGGAGAGAGGGGAGAGGGGAGAGAGAGGGGAGGGAGAAGGGAGAGGGAGGGGAGAGGGAGATGGGAGAGGAGAGGGAATTGGGAAAGTGTTGGTAGAGAGTGGGAGAGACGAAGGCGTGTGGACAGAGTGGGGGATGAGTAGAGGAAGTTTTGAGAGACATTCATCTGCTTCTGGTTCAGTTTATATCGGATGAATCCAATTTTGCAGGGTCCCGCAGTAGAGCGTCGGTGGCAGTCTCGTCCTTTGATAGCGAGAGCCATTTTAGGAGGAGCCCCTCCCCCCTGCTCTCCCTGGGACTGGGACCCCTAGACCTGCACCTCACCCAGCTTCCACCCAGCATTCGCGAGGAGGAGGAAACATATACACAGAGTGAGCCTGGTTTCAGCGCTACTCTAGAGCCTCAGCCACACATCTCGAGATAGTCCAAATCTGTAGGAGACTATGCACAAAAATATTCTGCAGAGCATCTTATGTTTTCAGTATTTGTATTAACAATGGCTTATAAAAATGGAAATCAAGTAAACATATCAAACAACGTATAAGTGCTTTCAATTTGATAGATGTATCAAACAATTTTGTCAGTAAATTCTTTAGAAACTGTCGAACGAACACATATCAAGATTTGTTCATTGGACCACATTTTCAAAGCCTGAACTCCAACCTTTAATTCACTTGTACTTTTTGAAGGAGACAAAAAAAAAAAATCTGTTAATTTAACAAAACTCGAACCGAACAGCCAAGTTCTATATTTCACGTCCCCCTCTGTTTATGATAATTATGATGACACAGCTGCAGAATATGGAGAATCTGTGCAAGACTGCGAATTCTATTATCTGCAGATTTGGACTGCCTACACATCTCTCTGTGTGGCTAATTCATTTCATGCCTGTCAATACTGGCTGATGATTGCCCCCTCTGTTTGTCTATAACAATTACAGTACCTGCCCAAATGGAAGAGGAATATATGTCAGAGCAATACAAATATGTTGCAAAGTACTGTATTGCTTTCAAAAACATGTGTTATAACATCTCTCTATTGCAGTATATATTCTAGAGGTGGGGCGATATACCTCAAAAAATATATCATCGATTGCCATGGATTTTATGTATATACACAAAGTTTATTAACATACAACATCAGAAACATTGGGCAACAAAATATAGCTTAATATTCAATAGTAAAAGTCATTTTCTAATATAGCTAGTGTAACATGCGTCACCCTGCAAGTGACAGTGAAACAGCACAAGACATTTACTATATAGGCTGCTTTACTACAACAGAATATTAACACTAGTTAAACATACTCTAAATAATAATCTTTATACAGTGCATTTCATAGTGGAGCACCATCACAAAGCGCTTTACAAGATACAAGACTAGGGTGTGTGGACTATGCATCAGCTGCACAGCCGCTTACAACAATGTCTCACCCCAAAGACGCAGCACAAGGAGGTTCAGCGATTACTCAGGGTCACACACAGGGGGTCAGTGGCTGAGCTGGGATTTGAACCGGGGTCCTCCTGGTTACAAGCCTGTTTCTATAACCACACAGCCTCCTATAAATAACACAAAGACTGTCTTACAGAGAGCAGGGTGAAGCCTGTGTCCAGAACACAGGAGTCTATAGAGCGGGTTAATCAAACATAGTTTAAATGGAACTTCTTAAACTGTGTAACGTGATTGATTACACGGTTGACTTGACATTCAGTAAAATAATATGAGTTCTGGAATTAATACAGTGCAATAGAAATATGAATCTGCACTGCCTGTTCACCTCCCTATGAAGTTCAAATGGATCAGTCCAAAGATTAATTCTTTCAGTTCACGTCATGCACAAGACCAAAAATTGACCATTTATCATTTATTTGTGACAATATTTTTTTTTTATCGTCATATATATATATATATTTTCATCATGTAAAATGTATTTTGTAATTTCATAAAAAATATATTGCATTATCTATTTTAAAGAAATCTTGGAATATATTGTTAATTTATAAAATATTTTGGGCTATTTTACTTTACAAGGTTACCATGGTTCATTGTTTACCATATGTCTTTTTAACTCTCATTTGATTCCAAATACAGTCATCCTACGTCTGTTTTGTGTTGTCTGTCTGTCTTGTATTGAGGGCCGCTGCGTGTTTTCCTGCTCATGTTAACTCCTCCTCTCCCTCTCTTTTTCTCTCTGTTCAGTGGCTGGCAGTTCTGGCTCCTCCTCTTGTGGGAGTGGTCAGCAGAGCCTGCCAGGGGTCGAGTCGGGGTCAGCGCATGTCACAACACTTTCAAATTCCTCCAGCTCTCAGTCTGGGATGCAGGTAAGGTGCACACAAAACTAACAGCATCAGGAAAGATGTACACCCAACTGTGCAGAATAAAAGTCCTAATAAGGTAACTAGCACGCAGTTGTAGAACTAGCACGCACTGTTTATTTTAAACAAAGTGCTGAGCACAACATTAGAAAGCAAATGACTCCCTCTCTTGTGTGGAGGAAACTCTCAATCTTCAGGCCATTGCTGTCTGTTGGTATGGACAGTGTTTTGTTGTGTTCATGTACTGGCAGAGTTTGTTTTTCAAAACTGAGGCTAGCAGTTTTCTCATCAGCCTTATTCTACACAGAGCTGACCATGTTTCAGCTGCATCTTTGTTCTTTCCTGAGTTTCACAGCACCTACACTGTCACGTGAGAACGGCAATCACACTGCATCGCTGTTCTACAGATGAATAAAGAGCACTGCTATCGAAGCAAAGCACGACTACACTGACAGCAGCCAAGTAGAATATTCTATAGCATAATAAAAGCTACAAACAAACCTATTTGAAATACAGACTTAAGCTAGGGGGGCTTGGGGGGGAATCTTGTTCTGCTGGTTCCATTTCTAATCATTTTCCTCAAAATCACTACAACTAATCATTACTCATCCCCAAACGCATGGCATATAAACCTTTATAAGGCAGTTAAAAAAAAAAAAAAACATTATTAATAATAATAATAATAATAATAATAATAATAATAAATAATAAATAATAATAATAATAATAATAATAGGAAAATACAGTGTCACCAGAAGCAATGAGTTACAGTTCCAGGCGTTTTTATTGCACACTTTGGAGTGCTTTCTTTGTTATAATTAGTTGTATCCATTTACAATAGCTTGAAAAAGCAGCACATGTGGCCAGTTCCCTGCCCTTATTATTATTATTATTATTATTATTATTATTATTATTATTATATTATTATTATTATTTGTAATTTTGTTTTCCACTAAAAGTTATTTTGTTTTTGTGAAGTCCATTTGGTTACCGTAGTAACTGCCCTGTGTTTCTTGCGTGCGATGGCCTGTTTTTGCATCCCACTGTACCGTCATGGTGGTCGAGTTGTCTGTTGTACGGTTTGACTGATGATGAATTTGTTCTTAGTTTTCCCCACGTTTTCTGTTTCAAGACACGGTTACGGTTTCACTCAGAGTTTTCAGGACCATTTTGAAACCTGGTCGTCATTTTCGTTAAACTGCCAGTTTGTGTGCTGTGCAGTCAGTCGCAACTACCCTGCAGTGCAATGAGAATTAAAGGCTTTTTTTAACCGTGACATTTTATGAATGCTCTGCTGTTAGCCAAAAGATAAAGACAATGAAGCATTATACTGCCGTTGATTTTTGTAAAAAAAAAAAAAAAAAAAGTAGTTTTTTTTGTTTGATTTGTGATTTTTAAGAAGCAAAGGTTTACTTGAATTTTATTTGTGTGTGTGTTTTTTTTTTTAGTGCTGGCATTATACAAAATAAAATCCTTAATTCCGACTCTGATTAAGTACAGAGGCTTGTGCTTCATTCTCTATATAATCTTACAGCTGCTTTTAGCTAATAAGACTGTAAACTCAGAGAGTTCTAATATAATCTATAGGGCTGTAAACATCTACTACTAAAATATAATAATAATAATAATAATAATAATAATAATAATAATAATAATAATAATAATAACTTAATTATGTGTTAATGATTAGGAAAATGTGTTATTCATTTTAATATATATAATATATATATATATAGATAAGAGAGAGAGAGAGAGAGAGAGAGAGAGAGAGAGAGAGAGAGAGAGAGAGATTGAGGGAGGAGAGAGGAGAGACGAGAGAGAGAGAGAGATTTAGTGCCTTTTTGAAGGCTTTGAAGGTATCGGCTTGATTGTTCATTACTAGCACTAAATAAACAGTACAATTAACCAATCGATCGAACAAGATACATGTGAGTCCACACTTATAAAGACATTTTGCAAAGTTACGCACAGTGCAGGTGCTAGTGGTAATTTTTATTATTATTATTATTATTATTATTATTATTATTGTTCATGATATTCTTCAGATAAAATGTCTTTGCTTTTGACATATTGGCGTCATAAATAACTTCAGATTCTGCACGCTGATTTCTATAAATTAACAATGCAGGTGGAAATGATTACTAGTCTCAGGTCTGCTCAAGTATGTTTAGCTCCTACCTAACTGCATTCTCCCTCCATTCATGCAGAATAATGAAACTATTGTAAGCCCATCAACTGTGGTCTGACAGTCGTTCCAAGTGAGTTTGCTCTTTTCATTTGTGTATTATTTCATCATGACAATGAGAAACATCTGTTTTCTTTAAACAGTTTTTTTTTTAAATTATTTTTAGACCTTTAAATGTACTGTGCCAACCGTTTCACTCTTAACACATGATGAAGATAAAATTAATATTTCAACAGTACGCCTTTAAATCCTCATTGCTCAATGCACCTCTTCCTCTGTCTATGTTCTCTCGATCCATCGAGCCATGCCCATTTCCCTGTGCCTTTCAGTAACTCCCCCCCCCCCGCTTCCTGTGAAGGAAAGCAGTGTGAATGTTCAGAGTATCAAAAAAGAAATCCTGTACTGTGTAACTGTAATTCTCTTTTTCAGACCTTCTGAATATCCACAAAATGAGGAGAACACCCACAATGCATCTGGAGTGTGTGTATGACGGACAGTTACCTACAGTTCAACTGGAATGTCCATAACACAACATTTGGTACCCAGAATGCACCTGCAAAGCCCACAACACAGCATAGGTTCCCAGAATGCAACTGGAAGGCCCACAGTACAATGGGAATTCCCAGAATGCAACCGGGAAGCTCATAACACAACAGAGGTACCCAGAATGCAGCGGGAATGTCAGCAACTAATCGGAAGTACCCAGAAGCAATGTCACGCTTACATACGAGCGAGTATTTCAACGGGACTGAACGAGGGATAGGACATCTCGAACCTTTCACATGGCTGTAAGGTTGTAATAAATAAGCCTTGCATTTGCACTCTGCCACAAAGGGGGTGTCCAGCAGATGTCAGCTAACCCAGGCGTCTGTCTGCACAATTACTAGATACCCCGAAAAACAACTGGAATCTCCAAAACACAGCAGAAGGACCCAAGCTGTAAATGACCCAGGATGCAATAATATTTCTGTGGTTTAAATGCTGCACTTAGAGGGTACGACATGCAGGCTGGGTCATTGTGTGTATTTATAAAATAGGATTTTCTATAGTTAACATAAAGTTTTCTGTGGACTAAGTATTTATATCTCTGAGGTATTAACCAAGACTTATAGTGTAATAATGTGATATATATATATAAAACTATACTGTATGGATTTCCATGTATAGCTCTCACATGCAGACTTTATAAAAACTGGACAATTTCAACTATAAGCAATAATTTAATTAGCAATAGTGTTGGTTTGTTACCTGCACAGAGTTTCATCTGAGGACTTCAGTATGCCTTCCTTCTCAGGGCTTCTTGACGACTATGGGTTCAAATTTCCTGCAACATTGGGAATGGCTATCCACATACTTATCGAGAATGTTTTTTGCTGTTTCCAAAGTTTTGAACACTTCAGCACAGCCATAATCATTAATCACTAAATAGGTCGTTAGTGCCACCTTTTGAAACAGTACAAGAAGCAACTTGAATGACAAACAACTTCATTGAAGACATTGAGAAGGGCTTCTTGTCGAAATGTCTTTCATTGAATTTAAGTTTATTTAGTATTGTACACATCCAGTACAGTATAGGAGACTTATTGGTAATGTATGTTCTAAACACCACCTACTGTTTAGAAGCGCTTAATATCAAGTACGAGCAATAATGTAAACTTACACTGATCACTACAATATAATCTGTTATAGTGCATAGTAGCAATCTAAAACACACTAATGTAAACCCACTCGTTTGTAATGTATTATCTTTAGATTATTATAATCATGTTGCGTGTGGCTTTTTTTTTGTGTGTGTTGTTGCCTAAAATGGTTTATTACTTGCGTCATGTCGAAACTCCACTTTATACAGAGAATAATTCAATCTATGTAAAACTATAATAATTCTATATGCAAATATATTTAAATCTTACATACTGCAGTGTTGTGTGTTTGTGTTTTTGTTTCTCATTAAAGGCAGCTTGAGTATCTTTCAAACAGCGATCGTCAACTCAAAGGACCGTCCGCTCTTCAGACTTCACACTTCACTCTGGAGTATTGAATATGGTACAATTCTTTAGTGCAATTATTTCTACATCGTTAGCGATGGAGACATTCAATCGCAGAACTGATCGAATTGCAGAAAACATTCTGAATTGTATTTATTTCTCAAGACGAAAAACAAACGGCAAAGGCACAGTTGCGAGTTAGCACGACAGACAGCGGCGCAGAGCCACAGAGAGGGCAGGCATTGCTTTCGTGCTGAGAGCTCTACATAAAAGACACCTAAGCCTGCTTTTCTTTCGCTTTAGCACAGTGGGCTGAACTAAATGCATTGCAGGGGGCTGCAGTGGCGCTGAAAGGGTTACAAGCTACTTGGACCGCATGGATCTGTTCGTCTGTTTTCCATTTTATTGGATGCTGTTGGAATCACCTGCCTTTGCGCTCGTCTGGAGAATCCTGTGCTGGGACAGATCAGCCTTCCTAATTCAATTCACATCAGGCTGTAACCAACTCTATTATCCCCACCTAGTACACTCTGTCTATATTTAATGAGCAGATGGGACTAGTTTAAAAGTCACATTGTCCAATGATTTGAATGGAGTGGGGAAGGCTGTTCAGTCCTGGCACATAGAATTCTCTAAACAAGCTTAAAGATAAAGGACGAATTTCTATAAAGGATATTTTATATATATATATATATATATATATATATATATATATATATATATATATATATATATATATATATAAAGGCACAGAAGTACAACAGTTTACAAATCATAGTGACATTAACCCTAAAAGATAATAACAAGTTCAATAAAACATAAATAAATAAATACATAGATCCAATGCATACATCCATAATCTTATACCATGAGAACTAAAAACACATTGTAAAAAAAAAAAATTGACTATAATAAAAAAAAAGACAAGCTTAAGGCATACAGGAAGAGACCTGGCACGGGGTGGTCGTCTGCATGAGTTAACATTGAATGAATGCATGAGACTGGAATGGCAACACATTTTTAGCTTCGAGCTGGTTGCTGAACAGTCACAATGTAGGGTATTAGTAGTTGCAGTGTATTTCTACAGCATATCAGAAGTCACAAACGAAATCCAGGTGCTGTGCAACGTGCAGAAATTGTTGGAAGAAATGGATTTTTAACTTTAGACAACTAACTAACTAACCAATAAAGTAAACCCTAATCTTAGACAGCATCTACTAATTTGCTGTTTTCCCAAAGCCGTAGCAGTTGCGGAAGGCGGCAGCAGGGGGCGCTGTCTTTCTCACTGGTTATCCTTGACTTTCTCCTCGTAGGTCCCCGCCCCCTTGTACGCCCCCACGTAGCCGCTGGTGTCCGGGAGTTCCTCCCGCCCCGCCCGGCCACGCCCCTTCCCCGTGTCGTCGAAGCGTTCCTTGTGCGCACCGGTGAACTTGGTCGTGTCGGTCAGTCTGTCCACCGCGCCTGCCTTTGCTGTTTTCTGAAAAATAATCAGCAACAAGGTTACATTCCAAACGCAGGACCTCATATAAATAAAATACTAGCCAACTCCTAAAATCATAACACAACTTGATATGGTTAACCTAAACCAGTCCTGTCTGACATCCTCAAAAAGGTATCATTCACGGGCCCCTAGTCGTTACTTCTCTGAAGAAAAGCTTTCAGTGGCAGAGAGAAAAAAACTTTAGGTGGATCTCAGCAAAACGCATTCAAATCTGTTATTTAAAAAGCAAGTGTAAAATGAATCAAACCTGACGAGCCTGACAGGCATTGAATTCTAATGGCCCGCAAAGTGTTAAGTGCAGTTCAGAAACCAGGACCACAGGAAACAGTCGGAAATGAAGTGGAGATAGACTGGTCAGACTGTTCTGACTGTGGGTTAGGGAGGCCAGGAGCCCGTGAGCTTGGAGCAGACACCTCCAGGGTTGGCCTTTGTGCTCCAGAGGGCGTCAGCTCGCTGACTCCGCCCTCGAGTTTCTGGGTGTAGAAGAGGAAGCTGGCACAGTCATGGGATCGGAGGGTGCCCGCCGAACCTTCAGCTCTCCTGAGCAGCTGTGTGGGGGAATAGTCGTGTGGGGAATTGCTGCGTTGAAGGGGAATACATAATTTGAAATTGGGGAGACAGTCGGAGGTGTAAAATAATTGGTCAGTGGGCTTGGGAAATGGGAACGGCTCAGGAGAGCCGATGCACTCACGGTCACCCCGATGTTGGCTGGCTCCTTGCCCGCTATCAGACGGTAGGTTTCCTGCAGCGCCTCTTCCTCGCCCTTCCCTTTGAATCTCTTGGGGGCGAGCTCCTTCAGAGCCTGCTTGAACTGCTCAAAGTTCATCACCCTGGCTGACTTGGACCTGCAACAGCAATAGAACAAAGGGACATTAAAAAAAAATGGTAACACGTTCCATGAAGCACATGGTAACTGTGCATAATAACATTGTAATGATGTGTACATGCACATGTATTCACCGAGTAACTATACCAAGCATCAAAAGAAACCTATCACTATTATAACACATTGATTTTCGGGAAACAAAATAAGGTATATAAACGATGGCCATTGACGAAATGTTTTTGGTTTCTTTTCTCGATCATTCATCCTTGACCATGACACGCTTGAGTGACTATGACTGAAGCATGTGCACTTAATCACCTAATTAGTGAAACAGTTGATTGGACACTGGATATGGAGTGATTTCAGCTGTTGAATCACAAGCTTGAATAAAAGCAATAAGAAAATCACAGAAAAAAAAACAATATGCCACGTCTGTCAAGAGAGCAGCGCCTTCGTGCGATCGGCATGTTGGAGGCTGGACTGGGGCAGTGGGAGCGCTCACAGCCAGTGAGTTTCAAACCTGGCGAGACGGTATAACCAGACACACTCTGTCAATGACAGGCCACCAACCGGGAGATCAAGAGTCACAACACCTGCCCAAGATCAATAGATCATTTTGCAGCATCTCTGTGATGTCAATTCTGCACCTGCTCTAAAACAGAGTTTGTCATTTTTCGATCAC
Organism: Polyodon spathula; assembly: GCF_017654505.1. Lineage (NCBI taxonomy): Eukaryota > Metazoa > Chordata > Actinopteri > Acipenseriformes > Polyodontidae > Polyodon > Polyodon spathula. Next base: position 1,357,202 of record NC_054588.1, read on the forward strand.
ATCTAAGTAAGTGATAAGTTTCTTTTGATGCTCAGTTTACTATGTAAATACACAGTAGTAAGAGACACAATGTTACCAAAAAAAAAAAAAAAAATACACTCTTACCGCCTGCAATACCTCATCAGCCACTAGGTGGTTATCCATTATACAGATTGCCTGTGGGTTTATCAGTGCTGCTTCATGCTTCACCATGATTTCATGATGCTGCACTACACTTTGCTGTGCTTTAACTATGGGAAACTTGGGACCCACTGGTTCAGGCGTTATTGGCTGATACAATAATGAATATGGATGACATCTGAAGTCCTCGCGGATTCTTACTTGACTTTGCTGAAGACTATGTCCACGTCGGTGGTCATGATGTTTTTTCCATCGATGACACGGCAGTCCTTGCACAGCTTGACGAAGTTCTTCCCGGTCATCTCCTGACCGCTGGCCTTGGTATCTCCATGGACTGCAAACTTCTTGAAGGATTTTGCCAGCTCAGTCAAGTCCACTGTGCCTTCTGCCATCTTCCCGGTGCCAATCTGCGGGAGGGAGGAGAGAGTCAGTGAACGTAAAGCTGTATTCGCAAACTTTCAATCTTTACGTTTGCTTACAATCAATTAATCAGAGCACATGTCACAGTTTCCACAGTGTGAGGTTTAACAAAATGTCATGGTTCTGTCTGCGTGAAGAACCCGTTGCATTCGCTCGTTCTGCAGCATCTTTTCATTGTGAGCTGACAGTCACAGTACAGCAGTAAAAATGTCAGAGCCCCGGACGAGAGAAAAATGTACTTCCAGTCAGCTTTGCAAAACTCTCATTGAGGGAGTTACCTACCATTGACTGGCACTTGATTATAAAGGTGAGCGAAGGATGGCTTTTCTTGATTTGAGATCAACACATTTTGATTTATTTAATACCAGCCAAGAAATACTTCTCCAAAGTAATTATAACCTTCAGAAGCACCACTAAGCAGCAGTGGAAGAATTCTATCTTGAAAGAATAGCCTGTACACACTTGTTTCAGCATATTTATATATCTGAGCTAACATCCACACCTGCAGCAAAATTCTAAACGTTTCCTCATAAATGTTTTGTAATAACAAAATAATTTTACCATAACCATTTATTATTTTGAGTCAGATACAATTTTTAAACCACAAGTTATACTTAAAATAATAGGATACAATAATGCAACAACAATAATAATAATAATAATAATAATAATAATAGGGGTACATTATTAACAAGCAGTATGGCAGGTCAATGTCTCGAATTCAGAGCTTACCTTGCGTGTGTTTATACCAGTCTCGGACTCCCTCTCTCCAGCAGTCAGTTAGGGATGCACTGTGTGTTCTGCTGTTGTGATGCTTTTGTCTGCTTACGCACATAAAGGAGAATGGAGGACGGTACTACCCAGCACTAGATGATGTCGTTCTCTCCCCCCTCCTCCTCCTCCTCCTCCTCCTCCCTCCCTCTCTGTCTCTCTCTCTCCTCCTTTTCTTTGTGCTTCTCCTCCTTGTCTCCATCTTTCAATTTAATAATGCATTTGTGTGTGTGTGTGTGTGAGGTACTCAATTACGGCAACATTTTGAAATGAAATATATTTTTTTATAATGCTGTATTATCCATTTTTTAGTCAGGTATGTAAAGAAAGCAGGACGTGCATGTAGAACACAGAACAGTAACAGATTAAAAGAAACCTACTATATTACAAAACAGTACGAGTTGAATTTTTAAAATATCAGTGCAAATAAATAATGACGCAGAGGCATCGGAGCCAAGTCTCATCAACTGGATTGCTCGCCCAGGCTATTTATTGCAGACAATGATTAATCTGACCTCAATTGTTAAAATTATATTAAAAGAAGAGAGAAAATAACATTGGTTTATTTAAAAGGATAGATTTTGCAACTTGAATTAAGAACCCATTATTCCCATCGTTGTGGACATGCAGCAGACTTAATACCAGGTTGCTGAAATAACTAAATATTTACATGAAAATAAAGTCTTAATGAGAGCAGTCCATCTATACTTCTCTGGGTCCCAGCAGCTGTCAGATCTCAAAACCTTGTCAAGTTGGGTCTTAAAGGATCCCAGTGATTCTGCCGCGCCACTCTCTGTGTACATTGTCTCCTTATTAGGATCAGTCTGGTTTCTCATCGTTAGACTCTCTTCAAGGCCACAGTGTCCCTTTGGTGCTGTGGTAACATTGCATTACACACCCTCATCAAAACCTCCTTGGATTTGTACTCTCCGCGTTTGACAATATAACCAAACAGACTGTTTGATGTTTGCTCATTATGGTTCTATTATTCTGCGAGGGCATTTAAGCATGAATTCCCACTTGGTTCATTTGGGCTGGTTTTCTTTTTTAACTGAGTGCAATTCAGTTTGTTTTGGAAGTGTATGTGAATGATCCACAAGCACTTTCAACTGAACCGAACTGAGTCCATCTCAAGTGGTGGTCTCAGCCCACCTCAGGGGAATGTAAAAGCACAGAAGTCAGTTGGGAAACATGTTGAAGTGACCCAGCAAAACTAACCATACGTGAAAGGGCTTTTCTGATCGGTTATTTTGCCGCTGTGTCTTGCTGCATTGCTCTAATTAAAGAGAGTGCTGGACAGCTGTCCAGCCAGCACATTGGAAAACACAAGCTCAGCAGTTCAGTTTCCAAACTCGAGACTCCAGCCAACGCATTTCATTTTCAGGCTGATCATTTTTTTTAATAACATTCCATCTTTACAGGGCTTGGTATATAACTTGGCCCGTTTTGCAGATATCACATGTTGCCTTTGTTTTATTGTAGCCTGTGACAGTGTGACATCCTGCTCTGGGTCACAGGGGGCACCATCTCACTTAGAGGGCCAAAATAAAAGGTTTGAACAAAAGAATAATTATGTACATGTACGCGTACGCGTACGCACACGCACACGCACCCCTCCAGCAAACCTGCTTCCTTTATAGACGTGGCCACGCCCCAGTCATTGACCGCACCTGTGACTGCTGGCAGGGGCAGATCAGGCTGGCAAGCTGTGCTATCCGTGTTTTGTGTATAACATTTTATCAGTATAATGTATATTTGTCCAAGTTCAGTTCTAGTGTAAAAATGACCCAGTTTTTCTCTCTGGAAATCTGGTAACCCTACACGTTACGATGGAACAGTGCAATACAAACACTTTGCTTCTGCTTTACATTGTGCACACACGCTATTTACAGCAGCAGGGCTTCTTCCTGCCGCACAGCTGTTTTTGGATGTATAAAAGAATACACAAATGGTGTTCACAAATGCCTTAATAATGCATAGTGTCGGGAACACACTCATTTGCCTTTGTTGGTTCACCATAACCATTGAAGCATTGAGGTTTTTAAAATACATTTGAACTAAAATCTTTCTTTTTTTTTTTTGCCACACAGCCAACCAGCTGCACTCTCTGTTTTTTTCTTTAAGTCAACCAAGCTAACCTTACAAAACCTTCCAACAGGAAAAGCATATGTGTAATACAGCACAGTGACAGCATGTAAAGCCTAGGGAAGCATTGTAAAGCACAGAGAGGTGTGGTAAAGCACAGGGAAGCATTGTAAAGCACAGAGAGGTCTGGTAAAGCACAGGGAAGCATTGTAAAGCACAGAGAGGTCTGGTAAAGCACAGGGAAGCATTGTAAAGCACAGAGAGGTCTGGTAAAGCACAGGGAAGCATTGTAAAGCACAGAGAGGTCTGGTAAAGCATAGGGAAGCATTGTAAAGCACAGAGAGGTCTGGTAAAGCACAGGGAAGCATTGTAAAGCACAGAGAAAAGCACAGAGAGGTCTGGTAAAGCATTGTAAAGCACAGAGAGGTCTGGTAAAGCATAGGGAAGCATTGTAAAGCACAGAGAGGTCTGGTAAAGCACAGGGAAGCATTGTAAAGCACAGAGAGGTCTGGTAAAGCATAGGGAAGCATTGTAAAGCACAGAGAGGTCTGGTAAAGCACAGGGAAGCATTGTAAAGCACAGAGAGGTCTGGTAAAGCATTGTAAAGCACAGAGAGGTCTGGTAAAGCATAGGGAAGCATTGTAAAGCACAGAGAGGTCTGGTAAAGCATAGGGAAGCATTGTAAAGCACAGAGAGGTCTGGTAAAGCATAGGGAAACATATAAAGCAACTAACTGCCTCAGTTGGGGGCCCTGGACAAGGCAAATAATAATAAATAATAATAATAATAATAATAATAATAATAATAATAATAATAATAATAATAACACTTAATATCAGATAGTTATGACTTGTAAAGTTTTACATTGAATATATATATATATATATATATATATATATATATATATATATATATATATATATATATATATATAATGCTACACAAAGGAATCAGGCTGGCAAGCTGTGCTATCCGTGTTTTGTGTATAACATTTTATCAGTATAATGTATATTTGTCCAAGTTCAGTTCTAGTGTAAAAATGACCCAGTTTTTCTCTCTGGAAATCTGGTAACCCTACACGTTACGATGGAACAGTGCAATACAAACACTTTGCTTCTGCTTTACATTGTGCTTGTTCATTTCAATCACACGTGTCGTAAATACGCACAGGAACGATGCCCATACAGAACAGTCCACTGTGTCGAAAACCACTCTCTTTCTAGCGTGCAAGAACCGAGGAAATGTTTTTATGAATACTGTCAGCTTCGTCTAGGAAGACCAACTTCTCTACAGACTGAAACTGACGGCGAGACCCGCAGTTTCTGCGATATTGTGGAATTGCTCTGAACAGTGAAACAAAACGAGGCGACGAGCTTCTTTGAGAAACTTTAACTACAATGCAAACTTGTACAAAGATCAAAGTAAGTACTCGTGGTTTTTTTTTCCCCCCTAAAATTATAGGAACCACAACGAAAGTTCTGCTATAGACTATACGCAGATTTGATAGTTTTTGTGAGTTTGATTATAGATTGTTTGTTTTGTGTGCGTGTGTATGTTTGTTTTATATATATATAATATATATATATATACATATATATATATATCTATAATATACATATATATATATGTCTTATATTATATATATATGTGTGTGTGTGTGTGTGTGTGTGTGTGCGCGGGACAGAACAGAAGTAAATATATGTTAAACTACTGTGTCGAAAATCACAAATAAAAATTGAAGAAACACCATTTTAACTTTTTTTGGTGTTCACCATGCAATGACATGAACAACGAGTGGTAAATTACTGTACTGTTATAAGCTTTTATGGCAAAACTTTATTTACCTCGCTTTTTTTTAGCATGTGTGTGATTTAAATATATATTAATTAATTAATTAATTAATACAAACAAAACAATATAGATATATAGAGAGCGTTGATATTAATATAAAGATGGTTGGTTTATTCATAAATGCAAAAGTTTAGTACCTCACTTTAAAATATATATTATAGCCCATGTTGAAAGTATAATTTCCTCCTAAAATATTTCAAGCGGCAGTCAGTTTTATTTTCTTTCTACATTACGTATTTATTTTCCTTCTTGGACATGCGGAGCTGGGCCTGTGATGTTATGCAACTTCCTGTTGCTGTAGGTAACTAGAGTGACCAAGGAGCTCTGTAAACAGACTGGACAGGCAACACAGCCTTGAATGCACAGAACTATGGGACAGTCTAGTAAAAAAAAATAATAGTTTGTACCTTAAGCCAAACTGTTCTGGTCACCTCGCTATAAAAAAGATATTGCTGCTCTAGAAAGAGTGCAAAGAAGAGCGACCAGAATTATTCCGGGCTTAAAAGGCATGTCATATGCAGACAGGCTAAAAGAATTGAATCTGTTCAGTCTTGAACAAAGAAGACTACGTGGCGACCTAATTCAAGCATTCAAAATTCTAAAAGGTATTGACAGTGTTGACCCAAGGGACTTTTTCAGCCTGAAAAAAGAAACAAGGACCAGGGGTCACAAATGGAGTTTAGAAAAAGGGGCATTCAGAACAGAAAATAGGAGACACTTTTTTACACAGAGAATTGTGAGGGTCTGGAATCAACTCCCCAGTAATGTTGTTGAAGCTGACACACTGGGATCCTTCAAGAAGCTGCTTGATGAGATTTTGGGATCAATAAGCTACTAACAACCAAATGAGCAAGATGGGCCGAATGGCCTCCTCTCGTTTGTAAACTTTCTTATGTTCTTATGTTCTTATGTTCTTATGCTCTCTCACACTGGTCTTTCTCAACATATATTACTCCAGTGCTTAGGACCTTGCGTTGGTGAGGCTACCAGTGAGTTTTCAAGTTGCCAAACTGGACCCCCTACTACAGGACGCGACCCGAATACGCAACCCACCGCAGCACCTTCTTACTCTGGACTCGACCCGCTTTAATAAGACCTGCAACCCGACCCGAACCCGCAAGCGTTTGTCCTGGACCTACTGCCTGCCACAACTGACCCTCTCACGGTCTCACATTCACACACAGGGATCTCTCTAAAATTCTCCTCGGATTGAGTCAATGGGCTATACAGCGTGTTGCTCGCTCTTGCGCCTGCCTGCGGGACCCGAGATCGCTACAATGTTAACGATCTCTACTTACTTTACTATAAAATTCCTGTCTATTATAAATAGCCTTGAGTTCGTGTTGCAGCGTTGCTCTGAAGATGTGCGTTTTACTAAGGTAGCTCTCAAGAAGACCAACATGTTTTTACAAGAGTAAACTGGCAGTTAGATTCGACTGTAGCGTTTTCATCAGTGTACAGTTATGAAGACACTAGTCAAAGTCTGTATTCTTCCCTGGTTTATCCTGCTTCTTCCGACCGTGTTCGCTGTCCAGGTTGTTTACATGCTCTCAAGGTGCTTTAGTTTCCTCCCTCCATGTCACTCTGAAGTAAACAGGCAGGCTGCGACCTGCAGCAGACAGTGAAGGTGATCTGCAAGCTCTTCTTTCACACAGGGAAGCGAAACAGACATTGAAATAGAATGGGGAGTTTTAACAGGAAACACCTGCTGGCTGGCTTGTGATGGATCTTACATATCGAAAGAGCAAATCAGCTTATAAATTCACTTCCCCTTATCTTTCTGTTCTCTTTGTAGTTGTTCGCTTAGCAGTTACTCAAATATTGAGGGGTTTTATTTTGTTTAACCCTTTCAGTCCTGACTCTTTTTGTGGCAAGCTGAAACATAAACTCCGTTATTGAGTAGACATGAAAACAGGGTGGGACCTAGGAGTCCTCGAGGTTCCAACGTGATTTCCAATGACATACAGCTCTAAGATAAGGCAGGACTGATTGAAATAGCGTTTCCCCTGGTAAAGGCACGGCTGTGTGGCGTGCAGCGCAAGTCAATGCTTTAATTTCTGTATGTTTTAAAATCTCTTTTTGACATTTTATTTTTCCAGGACAAGATCCCAATGCAGCTGGGTGGGAAAAAGAACGAAGAGCCAGCGGACAGCAATAAGCGCCTCGCTGTGAGTACAGAGCTAACAAAATTATACCTGCTGTGCACGGCCATTCTTCACATAGGTCTCAAATGTGCAGTTTTGAAAGCAGCATGTGTTATAGGAAGCAAAGATAACCTTATTTTTAAAATGTGATACCACGCGAGGTTGAAACAAATCTCATTTTGCAAGCCACTTTGTTAGTCATTTCCTCTGCATGGTGAAATTGTGCCCACCCCTTCAACAGCTTCTTCCCCGACATTATTCCCACCAGATGCTTCCCCTGTTGACTGACATGCTTTTCATTTAGAAAGTTGCTTTGGAACTAGGAAGAGTGACAGATTTCTTGAGAAAAAAAAAACCCTGCAAGTTTTAAAAAACATTCTTACCTTCCTGGCACAAACAAACTTCTGATGTACCAGATTTTTCTTGCAAATCTTTTAACTCCTGAGTGAATTAGCATCGCCTGTAACTGACACCATTGATTTGTTGATTTGTTTTGTTAGGACAGGAGCACACTGGAGTGTGGAGACCTTTTAAATGACAAAGCTCCCTGGGTGAGTGATGAGGTATGCCTTCGTTTAAGATAGAGATCTAAAGGTGTTCAATTAAAATTAAACAAACAAAACGAAGCATCATCTTTTTTGTAAAGTTTGCATGAAAACCTCAGGGTGCGAGTGGAATTTTGCACACAGTACTAATTATTACACTCCTAAATCTGTGAACACGGTATGGGCTGATTTGCAATGTGCGTATTGATTTAGAGAAATGAAAACTCTTCATGTAAATGGAGACTAGACCTGCAGTAAGAATGTGTTTACAGTTCTAGGAAGGGGTTTGTAACATTTAGGGGTTTGCATTCTCTTCAACAGGACACCAACAGTCTTCTGGATTGGTGGCGGAACGAAGAAGGCGAGTTATTATTTGCCCTTGCTCATTCTACAACTTTTTTTCTCTTACCATGCCTGTGCTAAGATTGTTTGGTATTTAAAAATAGCGTTACACATTTATTTTAACGTTATATTAACATCCTGACAGCTTGTTTACACTTATAATTTTGGAGTCTGTCTCTAAGCTGTTTTCAAAATGCCCGCTCTAGTGCCCTCATCGTGTAAGGATTATTGCCCACATGGTCACGATGTATTGTAGTTTGATTCTTGATTTATGACTTTGGTCTGTGCTTGCTATTTTGGGCATGTCTCCCTGGCATAGATTCAACGATCTGTTCTTGTGTGAAGCTTCCTGTTCAAGCATTTACAGGCTTTTAGTTACTTTAATATAAAGCATCATAAAATATAAAAAAATAAACAAAACAAATTATTAATAGTCTATATTAAATACCAATAAATAATTTTTGTTTTCTTTTATATTTTAAGGTGCTTAATTTTAAACTTTACTTAATAATGGAAGAGAAACATGGAAACAAACACAGACGACTATGTATTGTGACGATCTCGGTTCCCGCAGGCAGGCGCCTCACACAGGGAGAGGCAATCCACACACAGGCGGAGGGCGGGCGTGAACCCGGGACCTCCTGCACTGAAGCATAGTGCCGATACCGCTGTACAGAAGAGCCGGCTCCTTTGCAAGGACCGTGTATCGGGCTTGCGTCTCTGTGTTTTATTAACCTACCAGCCTTCCTGCGGCCTTCCCCCATGCACGCTCCAGTATTTTGCCCGGCCACTTTTTTTGCTCTGTATTTGCATATGTTTTGTTATGGTTTGGCATTTAAATGGTTTAAAATGAAATAAAAATGGAACAGCATTAAAAAAAACAAACGATATACTGTGCCCTACAAACGCATCAGTTTGACCCATGGCCCACACTGTAGTAATCTCTAGCGATATCTAACATTATCAGCGCTGTGAATGCAACAGAACCTGCAGTTTGTGGAGATTGCAAATAATAATAATAATAATAATAATAATAATATTAATATATTTAGGCTACAGTTGTTAGCTTGGTTAGTTTTTATACTCTATTAATTAAATTCTGTTCATTGAAAAAAGGGAAGAGAGAACCAGAAAGTTATTATTGTTTATATAGATTTAGATATTTTGAATAGGGGAAGTTAGCAGGCAGTGTTCCTGCATGGGGGGCAGGGTTACAGGCAGACATGAACGCGTTTCAACACGAACCCGAAATAAAATGTTGTCCCTGTCATTAAGCATTATTATAATCGGAAGCAATTGTATTTAAAAATAACAGAAGCCTGTTTTCTCTTTAGCGTCTTAGGGTACAATATTCATTTTCATTAAAACGTGTTGTTTATTGAAATCAATATTCAGCTTTCATATTGAAGCTTGTTGTGTACTGCTCACGAATTCAAACCAAGCAGTGCAGGAATTTGCTGGTATCGTTCAAGATGTTTTTCAAATCAGACAAGTTTATTTGTGTATAGAAAACCACAATAGAGTCACGGCCCTTCTTTCGCATCTTTATATGTCCCTGGCAGTGGATTCTGTGCAAGCGCTTGCAGAGTGAATAAAACTCTGTTGAGAATTGTAAGAAAACTTATTTGAGAGTAAAACTTTTTATGATAGTTTTAGCTTTCATAGCTGAAATTTCACACTGACTGAAACACCGTGAAAAGTATTTACGTACTGTACTTTTTTCCTTTAACAACTAAAATATATACAGAGCATCAAAAGAAACTTATCACTATTATAACACATTGATTTTCGGGAAACAAAATAAGGTATATAAATGATACACGTTGACAAAATGTTTCTGGTTTCTTTTTAATCACTCGATCCTTCATCCTTGCCCACGACACGCTTGAGCGACTGTGACTGAAGCACAGAATCACCTAATTAGTTGGACAGTTGATTGGACCCTGGATAGGGAGTGATTCCAGCTGTTGAATTACAAGCTTGAATAAAAGCAATAAAGAAAATTACAGAAAAAAAAACAATATGCCACGTCTGTCAAGAGAGCAGCGCCTTCGTGCGATCGGCATGTTGGAGGCTTCACTAGGCCAGCGGACTGTGCCTCGCCGTCTTGGGCGCTCACAGCCAGCGATTTCAAACCTGGCGAGACGGTATAACCAGACACACTCTGTCAATGACAGGCCATCAACCGGGAGACCAAGAGTCACAACACCTGCCCGAGACGGACAGATCATTCTGCAGCATCTTCGTGATGTCAGTTCTTAACCAGCACGATAAAAAGTCACTGCGCCTGCTCTGAAACAGAGTTTGTCATTTTTTGATCACATCTAGTGAATTTTATCCAAATAAGTGATACAGTTCTTTTGATGCTCAGTATACATGGACTCAAGCAAAAGTTTTCTGCGATATTCTTAAATGAAAGCACATGGTTAGGGTACAGACGAGTAGAAACGTGGTCAACTGCAGAATTGCTGTGCAGATTTCCCATATATAGAAACAAGCCTAGTTTTATTGATGCTTTCCGTTTTGGGGCCCTTTCGTTTAGATCTACGTGTTGGTTTGCGTTTAACACAGTCAGCTTGCCCTATTTGTTTTTATTATTTTCTGCTGCTTTCTTTATTGTAATCCTCTTAAGGTCATGCCATTTCTGTGAAACGTCAAGTGTCTGTCGCTTACAGTGTCCCAGTGAATTGCTTTTGTTAGTCATTTATTTCCACGTTTCATTTCTTAATGTTTTTTTGGCCCTGCAAAGCGTTAAATAATATTTCCTGATTATTATTTTTTTTTTTTTTTGCATTTCACTAACTAACTGGTCAATTTCGTCTTCGTAAAAATTTGGTTTCCTTTTCACTGTGGCCAGTGCCACAGTTAAGGTTGGAGTCTACAGAAACCATACAGCAGCTCTTTTATCTTTGCCAGATGTTTCTTGATGATGTTGCAAACCTATTTATAATGAGATTTAAATTTTGATCTCTCCCATATAACGAGCAGTAATTTAAGCTGTTTGTAAACTTGCGGTGATATTATGGTAGATAAAAGCTGTTTAGTGCATCGCACGCAAACAATTCTACGAAGGACCGAGGCTAAGAATTTGCAGTATTTCCAAACATTAGTGCATAGCTGTTACTACACTGGCATAAATCACCTCTGTTTGGAAGTGAAGCTTTAGGATAGTGTAACACTGCTCAGGTCATAATGCCCTGTCGTTATCCAATCAGCTGCTTCCGAGGTGCTCACCTAGGAAACGCAAGCACGGAAACAGAACTTTCTTTACTCTGATGTGGTTTCAAATCCGATACATTGTAATGCCAGAACAAGTGTTTCTTTAAAAAATGTATGTAGGTTTTGTATGAGTGTTAGAGCTAGGGTTAGGGTTGGGTTTGGGGAGTTTTAAAGTTGGGGGAGTGTTAGAGTTAGGCTTGGGGTTGGGGCAGTGTTAGAGTTAGGCTTGGGGTTGGGGCAGTGTTAGAGTTAGGGTTAGGCTTGGGGTTGGGGCAGTGTTAGAGTTAGGGTTAGGCTTGGGGTTGGGGCAGTGTTAGAGTTAGGGTTAGGCTTGGGGTTGGGGCAGTGTTAGTGTTAGGGTTAGGCTTGGGGTTGGGGCAGTGTTAGGGTTAGGGTTAGGGTTAGGCTTGGGGTTGGGGCAGTGTTAGTGTTAGGGTTAGGCTTGGGGTTGGGGCAGTGTTAGTGTTAGGGTTAGGCTTGGGGTTGGGGCAGTGTTAGGGTTAGGGTTAGGCTTGGGGTTGGGGCAGTGTTAGGGTTAGGCTCGGGGTTGGGGCAGTGTTAGGGTTAGTTAGTGTTAGTTAGGCTTGGGGTTGGGGCAGTGTTAGGTTAGGGTTAGGCTTGGGGTTGGGGCAGTGTTAGGGTTAGGGTTAGGCTTGGGGTTGGGGCAGTGTTAGAGTTAGGGTTAGGCTTGGGGTTGGGGCAGTGTTAGGGTTAGGGTTAGGCTTGGGGTTGGGGCAGTGTTAGTGTTAGGCTTGGGGTTGGGGCAGTTTAGGTTAGGCTTGGGGTTGGGGCAGTGTTAGTGTTAGAGTTAGGCTTGGGGTTGGGGAGTTTTAAAGTTGGGGGAGTGTTAGGGTTAGGCTCGGGGTTGGGGCAGTGTTAGAGTTAGGGTTAGGCTCGGGGTTGGGGCAGTGTTAGAGTTAGGGTTAGGCTTGGGGTTGGAGCAGTGTTAGAGTTAGGGTTAGGCTTGGGGTTGGGGCAGTGTTAGAGTTAGGGTTAGGGTTAGGGTTAGGGTTAGGGTTAGGGTTAGGCTTGGGGTTGGGGCAGTGTTAGAGTTAGGGTTAGGGTTAGGGTTAGGGTTTATACTCAATGGTCTTGTGTGGTCAATTTACTGCAGGGTGGGAGGAGTGGGGTTCGGTTGAAGAATTCACTGACGAAGAACAAGTCAGGTAAGAGGAGATATTCATATTTCTTCTAAAACCCATGCAGACGCTAAAACTGTGACCAAAACACCTTTTAAAAAAATGTTTAGTTGTGATTATGTAAAGATCTATTGCTTTCCAATGCGACATTTTCAAATGGTACACCTACAGGAGCTCGCTCCGACTCCTCTAGGTTCATATCACTCTCATGAATTCAAGTTTAATAATACAGATGACTGGATAAGAAGCAACAACATTTTGCTTTGAGGAACTTGGTTATAATTGCTTGGAAATGTCACCATTCAACTACTTGCACTTGACAGTTTTTCCAGAAAGAAATTGCATCATCTTTCTTGGCTTTTAGAATGAGGAAATGTGTTCATTCTATAGGGCGATGCCAGAGCTGTATACAGGTGTAGAGGAAGGTGGCTTCATTTTTTTTCAGAGCTAAAAAGCCCACTGAAGTGTGGCAACACATGAAATAGGCGAATATACGTTCTTGTTTTTTATTTCTTCTTCTTCCTAGGGTCATGACCACTGCAGCTTGCAAAGTGTACAAAGGCATCCGGCTCTTCATCAAACTGTTCCTGGACCGTTTCGAAACATTCCAGAAGTATATCAGCGAGCTCTGCGCGATCGCTGACGGAGTCGACCGCTTTCACAAGAAGGCGACGATCGCCAGCATCACTGGGGGGGCTGTGAGCGCGGCCGGGGGGGTGACTGCCATCGCCGGCCTCATCCTGGCTCCCTTCACATTCGGGACCTCCCTCATAGTAAGCGCCGTGGGGCTGGGGGTCGCCACGGCCGGTGGCGTGACCAGCGCCTCCGCCAACATTTCAGACACGGTGAGCAACTCCTCTGACCGGAAAAAAGTGGAGAAGATCATCGAAGGGTACCAGAGCGAGATGAAAGACATCTCCGAGTGTCTGGTGTTCGTGGAAAAGGGCATTGACAACATGCAGAGGTTCAATCTTTCGAAGGTCAACGACAGCATGTACAGCCAAGCTTTCCCGAAGATCGGAGGGGCGCTGCAGAAAGGGACGAGGGTCGGGGGTCAAATTAACGAGATTGTCCAAGTGGTCCAGCTGGCCAGGCTGGCCGGAGGGGCGGCCACTGCAGTCCGAGTGGTCAGCGTGGCATCCGTGGTTCTGTCCGGGTTGTCTGTGGGTTTAGACGTGTTCTTCATCGCGAAGGACTCGATGGAATTGCGGAAGGGAGCCAAGACCCAGTTTGCAGCTAAAATCCGTGAGGTGGCTTCTGACCTACAAGTGGGCTTACTGGAGCTCAATAAAATAAGAGAAGATCTTCATCTAACAATCAAAGGGCTTTCAGAGATGCAGGTTCCCACTGACTGAACTGCTTGTCCTCTAGTACAAATTGTGTATTTATTTTATGATTTTATTTTTATTATTCCCACCACTGCACGTTCTACAATCTGTCATTTGTCGGGGTTATTGAATCGAGAGAAATTTATTACCTTAAAATTGGCCGTTTATTCAACTTGGCTGACATTGTTTGGTTTTCTGGGTAATGGAGTTCAAGCAATCTGATGTAGGGTCTTCACATTTGGTACACGGCTGTGTTCTATCATTCTGTTGTGGTCAAGTTCCATTATGGGTAGCTCTGAAATTTGTAGCTGGAGATGCAAGCCTCTTATGTGTCGTGTGAAACACCTCAGAGACCAATGATGTTTTCACTTCCACTTGACAATGATCAAGCCATTTTGGCTTCAAACTCTTGTCTTCATGGAGTCAAACAAAAATAATAGTCGTTCCACTACTTACTAATTCAGCGGTGTGCTAAATACATTTCAAAATAAATTCGGAAAATCCTGAAGCTGACGTCAAATCTAGCGGAGCTTGATCATCACCTTTCACGATTTACTGAATAAAAAATCAGAGTGTGGATGAGTGGAATGTGTATTAAAATGTCAAAGGGCCGTTAGAGTTGCTTAATTAGTGTATTCTACAAAAGAAAAAAATCTGTCTCCCGACGCAACCAGGATGTATATTAATCCAGTATAATCACATGCCATGTTCATGTTATAAAGAACATTTAAAAAATAGTTTGAGAACGAGAAAAGGCCATCAAGACTCAGCACACCATTCTCCCCTACTGTGGAGAACTCATCTAAAAGCAGAGTCTCGTCTTTTAAAATGTTCCCAGTGTTTTAGACTACCTGGCAGGCTATTCCATGCGTTTCTAACTAACTTTGTAAAACAGGGCTTCCTGCCTTCTGTTCTAAATTTACTTTTACTCAACTTCCATTGAAGCCTCTTGTTCTTCTCTCTGTTAAATCTGATGTAGTGTTGGGTTGAAAGCGTTGTTTTAAATGACCTCAGAAATCACCCAATGGCATTTAAAAAAACATATGATGCACATTACTGCCTTGATTCAATAAAAAAAAAAAATACAGCGCATACAATATTTTCTTGTTACCTGGCAACATGCAGACACAGACACATTGATGGTGCAAAACGTCTCCACTCAGTTCAACATTTTCTCATGTTCTTTTAAAAACACACCTGTTGTTTAAGTAACTACAAACTTGATAATTAAGGAAACACTGACATCTAATGGAGACAATTAAAATGGCATTTAGCCCCTGTCTTTCTCAACTCCTGGGGAATCATTTTCCCACTACAGGCCTGTTTGCATACTAGTCTTCAAAAAAATGTTTTTAAGATACCAGTACTGGCGCCAGGGAAGGCTTAATCAATAGGCACAAATGTTTTATGTATCTATGATAAATAACAGAACAGGGATACTGGAGTATTAGTATTTTATTAAAGGATTCAGGTATAATTACATACAGTTTCTGGGCACAGTAAACCCCATGCGTGAGGTTAGCAAGGATGCACAAGCTGGGGATAACATAGGGCAGCCAATCCCATGGCAATTCTAGTCAGATATTGGAAATAAACCAGCAGGATTAGAAAGGAAATTGATTTATTTTTTTTTCTTTTTCAGAAAAATGACAGTAATACAATTTCACAAATGATGTGAGGAACCTGACCTGTCAAACCTGAAAGAGTCGATCACCAGGGAGGGGTTACAGAGATTTCTGTCTGCAAGCCACGCTTTCAGATTACACACTTACTCAGAGATTGAATTTGTCCCCACCCCCGTCAATGGCCTCTTTCCTTATTTTCCAATCAGCTGCTTGCCTGGTTGATTGACATGCTCTCAGCCAGTAACATGGTTTCACTTAGAAGACACTAGATACAATAGCTTTAAACAGATATGTGACACTGCTGCTTTGTCACTAGCTAAAAACATTTGCTTCTAAAGTGTTTCAGTCCTGTTATTCACGTTTCATTGGGGGAGACTATTTCAAGATCTTCAACAGTACAGAATAATGGGCAGAGTGTGTCATTAAAAGTTCCCATGATAGTGTGGATGTTAGATCTAGTCTTCACGTTGTAAAACGAGACAAACCCTTCCTTAAAATCCACAAACACCCCCCACCTCAACTGCTCTGTGCACCATGACCAGAAACCACAATAGTGGTTTATATCAAAAACCCACTTCTTTGGAGGAGATTTGCTGGTGACTCCCAATATCAGGTTGCGACTGTGCCTCACTTTCACCTCCCAATAGTGTCTCCCTGAGGTGAACGCCTCCCTTCCCTCGACACAGGAGGAGCTATAGTGAACATCTGCATGGCCCGGGTGAGGCGCCACTTTTGTCCTACCCAGGATGAGTTGCGAGCGTGCTGTAGAGTGAGGGTCCAGAGTCAAATCAACTGTGGAAGAGACGAAACGATAACGGCGAGCCCCTAGGAACTACTTTGCTATTGTCTGACTTGTATCCTGGACTTGAAATGCATGCACATGTTCGACTTCTGGAATTTTTTAACCTGTTCATTGCAAATGCCAACTGGCTGCGCAGATTCATTATTTACTGTCAAATAAATACATACGCAACCAGTGAGTGACCAGCAATGGGGTGGTGGAGCATCTTCAGAGGGGCTTGACGTCTGCACCTGCACAACTTCCACGAACTATAAAAGCTCCCACACCAGCAACCTGATAGCTTGACACACACTCTCACTATACAATAGCAAGAACTATTCCAGCAGAAACAAACAGCCACATTCCGTTCTTAACAAGTTGTTAGCATTGGTTTGCCTGTTTTGAGACATATAAGAGAAGCCAAATTGTTGGTACTATTCTGCATTTGCCAAAGCAACTTTACACAAACTCTTTGTTGATTAACTGTCTCTAGTTTCCTAAGATCCTTTTTGGAACAGACCTCAAATGACCCATAGAAGCAAGGCAATGAAGCTCGGTAGGGTAGCAAAACAGCAAACTAATTAGTAGCAAATATAACAGTACCTGATGCAGCGCGAATCCACTTCCAGACTAGAAAAAAGAAGAAGACAGTTAGCTTTTGGTTTATACTGTCCAAAAAAAACTAAGGCTGTTCTTCTTTATTTTTGAAAATTCGACAATGGCCAATTGTTTCACACCACTTTCCAATTTAAAATGTTCAACTATATTCCCTCACTAACCCTAACCCTAACCCTAACCCCCCCCCCCAAACAGGTGAACCCAAGATCCTCCAATCCCAACTGCAAGGTCCAATCGTCCCTTTACACCCAGGAGACACTAGGGGGAGCCACTCCCTCTGGAATTCCCAGCAGAGATTGCCACTTTGCACTGCTTTGGGACCTCCAGTCAAGTATTATTATCTTTAATCACATACTAGGAAGCTATATCTTGACACTGACAGAGAATTTCGGTGCAATTCTCTCAATTGTTCAAAACATTATTTAATTTATTTTAGGTTTAATATCATCTCTTTTTTTCTGAGAGCAATGCAGCACAGCGCCGTCATTCTTTACCCGAGTAACGCAGAGCTCAGCAAGATGCTTCTTCGATTGTCCCTGGTGTGACATTTGACGCATTTTGACCCCAGGTATGATGTTAATGGACCCAGATTGGCAGTGGCCTATCCCCGCCAGCTGTACAAAACTTGGACCAGGAATGTCCACATTTCAGATGAGTTACGATGACATCATCATTCTAGTAAAAGAATTTCAATTCTGCATATCAAAAGCTGTTGAAGACATACACACTGTTACCTGTGCTTGAGATTTCTCCTTCTTTCCCTGGGGGGAGATAAAGTTTTATGTTGTTACTCCAAAACATATATTTTTTCCATTTTTCCCTTGCAGATATATTACTCAGTGATTTTTAGTACTGAAAGGCAGCTTTGAAGCCCTTATATTTGTGTGGCTCTCAATACCAGAAGTAAAATACAATACATTAATCAGATCTAAACTGGGTCTAAACCAATTCTGCCATTGTTTGAATCATTAAAAGAAGTGGCGAATCCTAATTCTCACTGATGGACTGAAGCCCAGTTAAATTTAATTTCAAACAGTACATTCACAAAATAGAGCATCAGACATTATAAAATAGACCACTTACTAATTTTGCTGGTTGACCTATTGTTTGGTTTTTTTACCTTCTGGAGACACTAAGATCAAGATTAAGGTTTAGTAGCACGGGCTATTGAACAGGTAAGCAATGTAAAATTACGAAATGTGGTTAAGAACAAGAACACTTACTTGATAGTTCAGCAAGCGCAGCGTGGGCTAAAATTGAAACAAGACATTGAAGAAAGATCTCATTTCTACACTGAGATTTACCCATCCAATAAAATACAGCTTTGCGAAACTACATTTCCCATCATCCTCCTGCTCACATATGTAACGGAGATGGATTTACCAGTGAGCAGCAGGATGCTGGGAAATGTAGTTCTGAGCGGTCCATGCGGGTACATGAGAAGCCAACTTGAGGCGGGAATGCAATTTTAAAAAGTTTTAAAAAGTGGTCAAAATGTTAAAAAAAAATATATATATATATATATATATATAATATATATATAAACAATTAAAACACACACCTTACATAAACAGTTGTAGCAACACATGGGAACATGCAACACAATGAAATAAAAAGGTCATTATGTACCCATTTAAAACTACTTCTAAAAAGCCTCATGCATTTTACCATCTGTTGCTGTGTTCCTTTTCGCTTACTATTTTAAATGGATTGCATGCATGGCTTATTAAAGTCAATTAAATTAGTCAATCGTTAATTTGCCTTAGTTTGACAATTTTCCCAGATTTTCAGTTACCATTTGATTTCATCTGCACAACCAATCAAAACTACAGAAGCAAGGGGGTGTTCTGATAAATTTGCACGCTCCTGCATGTCTCTTGCAAAGCTGACATTTTGCCAAATAGGCAGTCAACATTTCAAACTTGTGTTTGAGAGACTCGTTTTTTTGAACAGTTGCAGCATCAACTCAATCACTTGTCTCCTCTCTCCCCGAAACCAAACACACGACAGTCTCTTACCCGCGTGGTGGCGATTATTCTTGTCTTTCAATAAATACGTATATTTACCTGTCTCTAGTTGCGTCGTTGTATGATTGGAGATTCTGTAAGCTTAAAAAGAGAGAACAAAACACACAAGATGCAATTAGGGTCATTTGGCTGTGAATTTAACAGCACAGTAAATGTGATCGTCACATTGTTACGGTTTTAAAAGCTTAATGTACATGGGAACATGCTGAATTTAACATGCTATTCAAATTGAAACTGTAGCAAAAACAGATTTAAAACGCCCAGGAAAACCTGGGTTAACGTAGAGCTTGTTTTTTCATTTCATTTTAAACAAAGTGCATTCGTGCAGCTTGTTCGGTCACTCAGACTCCTTTAGCTTGGAAAAAAAACAAAACAACTTTGCTTTGTTTAAAACTAAAATTGCTTTGAAATCTCCCTTGCCCTTCTGGATACACTGTTGGTACAAACAACAACACAGTGGCATCATTATCCTACTCAAATAAAGTTTTGCTTTGGCTTGAAAAACTTCGTTGTAGACCGAGTGAAAGAGCGAGTAGTTTTTGTGCTGGTTGTGTGGGTTAGCACAGTACCTACCTGTCTCCAGCTTCTGCTTTGTCTCGTTTAAATCAATTTGAACTGAAACAGAGAAACAGCAACCAGCGTGTTTGTTGTGCGTACAAGGACTTGTTCCACATTCTCTTAAATAGTGAGGTTGCCAAAAATAAAGCGTTGCACACCCTGACAGCTTTTAACACTTCTACCTTTAAAGCCTGTTTCAAAGCTCTTTTCAAAATGTCTGCTCTAGTGCACTGAGGTGACATGACAACAGACAGCAGCCTATGGAATGAAACGGTTTTAATAAATGGTTCTGCTATCTACACCCTCAATCTGGTGAACACAAGGACACAGCAAATGCGATACTCATATCACGTCTTATCGTTTCTGCAGTGGACAACAGGGCCAGTGTTCCTTCAGCTGCAGAATGAAATTAAAGATATCCGCAGCAATTAAATGCGTGGCTGTCTTTAGGGCTTTATTCTCAACGTTCTCGACAAATTGCTTTCACAGAACTGCTCTATGAAGTGTATTCCTTTGGGAACTACAATATGACTGCCTGTTCTCTGTTGGGATCTAGACACTGCATGTATTGTGAGAGAGCTAATGGGAGCCAGGCAGTAGAGCTTCTTAATGAACATCCTGTCTCTTACTAGCACACAACTAGGGTTAAAAATGAAACCATTATCTTATTCAAATAAAACCTCCCTGACTTTTAAATGCAGGTCTAGTGAACATGCACGATGTGTTTTGGGTCATTACCTCGCTCCAGTTGCTTCCTGGTCTCGGTGAATCTGTTGTGATCTAAAACATAATCAAAGAGAAAAAAAATCATGTGAAAAACAGGAACCCGTAGGAGGCTTTATCAGAATTGGGCCCGCTGGCTGAATCAGTGCTTGAGGGAGGTGCAAATGAGCTGCTGTCTGTCACAGCACCTTATTGACTGAGAACAAACTCACCTGCTTTACACTGCACAGTATTTCTATTGATTTGCAGTGTCTTCAGAAACTGACCTTCAATTCCAAAAATGGTAGAATTTACTCTTGTGACCCTTGCAGGTTCAACAGCCTCAACTGAGATAAAACAAGTGGGGCACTGATTAGCACGACTCCAAGTGTCATCTGCTACTCACACTGAACGCTTAAGCCACTGAATGCAGGTGTTGCCGGAAAGCACCCGAATGCCAGCAAGCACACAACTGCCAGGTAAAGCACAGTCTTCTTGTAGAAACGCAAGTTGCGTCTTGTATCTGAAAAAGAAGACACAATCCCATGCTGTACTACAATATATAGTGCAGGCAGAGTGGTCCAGTGATTAAAGTCCAGGGATTATAACCAGAAGGTTACCGGTTCAAATCCCGCCAATGACCGACCCTGAGCGAGTCACTTCACCTCCTTGTGCTCCGTCCTGCGGGTGAGATGTTAAATCAACTTCCTATTGGAAGTGACTCTGCATATAATGCACAGTTCACAGCCTGCCTCTGCAAAGCGCTTTGTGATGGTGGTCCATAAATAATAAAACATGAATGCAAGATCATTGCGTGGGTGACGTTAAAAACTGAAGTTTCCGTCACATGTCCACTCCTCTTAATTCAAGTTGTAAAATTCTATCATTTTAAATTAACCAATGTTTTTTTTTTTTCTTTCATTTATTGATCCCAAATTTCATTTTTGTAATTTAGGTCAGATTAATCATTGTCCCAAAAATTTGAGGGGTAAGGGGAACCCCCGCGATCAAACCTGACTCAGAGAATCATAGAATACAGTTTGTACCACAAGTGAAGCCTACATCCTTATCAGCCGGAAATCAAAAAGTCACATGACCGCAGTATGGCAGCCATCTTAGGTTACAGGTCAGAAGGCTGTCTATTTGTATCTTTATATCTTTTATGAAACCAACAGTTCTTTTTTGTTGTTCATGTTTTGGTTCTTTGAAAACTAATCTCTCTCAATAAATTAGGTTTAAGAGATTTTACTTGAACTCTATAGACGGGTAGCCCAGAGCAATAATAATAAGGACCACTGGCACCAATTGCCAATGTTAATTTAATACATTTTTGGGTACAAACTTGACTTTTTTGTCTTTGGTAGGTACCCGTGATAGATGCTTCTTAAGCCTAGTGTACAATGAATTGGATCTTATTGCTAAGGGACACTGCATATGCATGCATAAAACACTATGACATATGAACTGTGAAAATAAAACACTCACCTGCATATGTTTGAATCTTCCCCAGATCTGAAAGAAATCATACAAGAAAAAAAGGACATTACCTGCTGAATGTTTGGTGTTTTCCAGAGAAGTCTAATCCCAAGGCTACAGAGATTGGCTGAAAGAACTGATTCTATTTATCCTAGAACCATTAAGAATTAGTGTGAAGTCTTTAAAGTCTTAAAAAGGAGCTGATATAGTTACGCCAAACCAACTTGATTTGCTGGGAATTTGTACATAAAACAGATAGTTATATGTTTGTTGAAGGGAAATGATTGGAAAATGTTGACAAACCCTAACCAGTACATTATGCGCAACACAGAAACCAGAGGGCACAGTCGGAAATTAAGTGGAGACAGACTTATGACAGAGGGAAGGAGACACTTCTTCACACAGAGGGTGGTGAGGGAGTGGGATGAGCTGCCTAGTCGTGTTGTTGAGGCACAATCCCTGGGATCTTTTAAGACTGGACTTGACAAAGCTCTGAGATCAATCAGCTAGTAGGAATAAGAACGAGCTTAGATAAGCTGAATGGCCTCGTTCATAAATTTTCTGATGTTCTCAGCAAAAATAAATAAACGCGATAACAAATTATTAAAAGCTATTTAAAATGCAAAATTAGCAATGAGCACTATGGCTGTAAACGCCATCAAAACATAAAAGAAAGAATAAATAAAATCATATTGATGCTACTTAACTTTTAGGTCTAGAGCCGAGGAACATGAAGCCACTGCGGTTTGGAACTTGGTTTCAGGAGACTCGTTTCGGGTCCCTGCACGGCACACCAGGGAAGTCTTGGGGTTTGATACAGCCACCTGAAACCAGGTCTCCTGGAACAGCTTTCAAGACGCTGCTCCTGGAGAAGTGGCTTCATGTTCCCTCGGCTTAAGGAATAGATGTATTTTTTCACTCACTTTGTTTTGATCTTCTTTCTGTATCTCTCAAGAAATCCTCAAGATTATCTTTAATCCCAGACACGGCTTTCCTCACATCCTGAAAACACATGTCTGCACTAACAGTGACCTCGGGTACAGTGGCAGCGTTCGGGAGGGTGCAGTAAGAGGAGAAACTCTGCAACGAGAAAGCGTGGCACTGAGAACAATGGGTTTTGAGACGAATGTGATCTTGACCTACTGGGTGCTCAAGTCTCTTCTTCCTACCCGGGCATCCCTTCTAAATTGTAGAACTTATAGAACATTGTGGCATGTATCCCACAGCGTGCAACGAAGGTATCCTTGCAATCAACCAAATCTGGGTTGATTTATCTGTATTCTAATTGTTATCTCAGAAGCTATAGACTTGGAGAGGAAAGCGATGGGCACTGTCACAAAGACCAGAACCAGGAACCAACAAATAAACAACAGACAGGTGGAGTTTGGTGAAGCTGAACGACTGGTTTCCCTCAGCATTTAATAATGAAACAAAATAAAAGGCTGAAAGACAAAACACACAGGACACGGCACTTTTGCCAAAATAAAGAGACAAACAAAACAGACAAACACGGTGAGCTTGTATTTTAACTACTGCTACAATTATTACCTCCATCTCCAAACCTGTTCTCCACTCACCGAACACACAACCCCGAGTGAGCGAAAACATGCAGCTTTTATGCAGCTGTACCGAGACTCGATTGCTAATCAGTCATTCAACTGGAGTCTCGGAACAACTGCATGTGAATTAATAAAGTGCAATTCCCCGTGCTCGCATATTATTACGTTTTACCTGCACGTGAAGTGCTGTGCAATCCTCGTGCCTAAATACAAATATAGACCCATTTATATGCTGTGTACCTATGACTATACACCAACATTAACACGCAACATACAACACTGAAATACACGCAGGGGCGGGGCAACATTGCCACAGTACTATATATACTATTTAAGTATGTATAATGCATTGTTTATTTTACTGCATTGCAAATGACATACCTAATCCAGAAGGATGTGTTCAGACCTAGTCTACCAAGGGCTACCAGACGACCCAGAAAAATAGGATTCTCCCAAATTTCAGCTTTCATTTCTTGTACCAATCAGAAGTAAAATTGTCCCCCTTTTGCTACTGCATTCACTTTTTTTCTTAAGTACAAAACTGTACTTAAAATTTGGCTTTTTGTAAGTTGATTTGATTAGATGACAATAGAAAGAAAAGCTTTTTTTTAAATGTCAAACCTTTTTCAATATAGATGACTGTTAGCTAACCAGTCCGCTGTACTACCTGTAGGAAATGGATGTGATCCTCAGATTGCTTCAGCTGTTCTAAAACATCGTTTCTCCACTCCAGCCCAGCGATCTCCTGCTCCAGCTGATGAATCGGTCCTTCGGCCGGTCTCCTGGCGTCACTCTGCTTTCCTCTGATCTTTCCGAGAAACTCAGCTCGGACTCTCTCAGTGGAATTGATCAGCTCGTCAAAAATGCTATTGCTTGCTTCAGCTTCTCTCTGCGCGTGGTCCTGATTGGGAGGGGAAGCAACACTTGAGACAATGTACGTCCGGCCCCAGCCACAACCAGAGCTCCTATACACGCCCACATACTCATGCGATTCCAACATTTCGCAGAAAAGCTGTAAACGACATGCAGTTTATTATGCAACGCGCAGTGTTGCACGCTAACGTTGCAGATTCTGTCCTGTCCCCCGCCAGATGAGGTGAAGTTAAAAGCTCTCAAACCACCGATGCAGATGAGACCGCCTCTTCTGCGCCACTGTTAAGATGCACACTTGTGGTGCGCGGGGGTCACGTCCAGACCCTGCCCTGTTGCATTGAACTTAACAGTTTAAATGCCCTTATTTTATCCACTTGCGTCCTGTCACCACTCTACCCAACACTCTTTGGTCACAGCAATATTAAAACGTTCAAAACTGATTGATGTAAACTTGAATTTCCTCAAGTGCCTCATGAGCTCAACCTGCTTATAGCAAATGAGAACCAGACTGCTTTCTCACACTTGTCTTTCTCAACATATTACTCCAGAGCTGGTGTCCTTCTACTGGTTACCAGGGAGTTACCAAACTGGTTTTCAACTCGCTGCTCATCAACGTGAACGTTTTCACTGAGAGCTAGTTGAAAACTGCTGACACTTCAGCGCATACTCACGTCAATTTTCCCCACAACCGCATTCAGGCTTGACAGCTTCTCCCGTCTGTCCTGGAGTCGTGCTCTTACTCGTCTTTGCGTCTCCT
This sequence comes from Polyodon spathula, assembly GCF_017654505.1. NCBI lineage: Eukaryota > Metazoa > Chordata > Actinopteri > Acipenseriformes > Polyodontidae > Polyodon > Polyodon spathula. Next base: position 1,382,142 of record NC_054588.1, read on the forward strand.
CCATCACGTTCTGTGCAGAAACACAGGAACAATTAATTCTCTGCAATCCACTGTTATCACTAGAGAACCTGCTGGGTATATCGATCACATAGGCACAATGCATCCTTCTCAGAAACCTGATTCTGCATCCATCTTAAACATCAATAAATGCACACAAAGATAACAACTAGGTCTGATTTTTTTTTTTTTTTTTTTGGAGGAGGGGGGGGGGGGGGGGGGGGGGGGGGGGGGTAAATTAAAACATGTCAAAAGATTTGTCATTTATATCCTTTATAGACCTGCCTGCATGAAAACCTCATGGGTGGGAGAATTTCAATTTTCAGTCAGTAATCAGTGATATAGAAACAACAAAACCATCCCTGTAAATCTCACCTGCTTTTCTTTCCTCTCGTTCTTGGCAGTCACAAGAACATGACCATTGTGCTCTCTGTCGATACAGAAAAGACAGATAAGCTTCTGGTCAGTTCTGCAATATATATCCAAGAGCTGTTGGTGCAAGTCGCAAACCTTCCCTTCAAAGTCTTCAACTGGATCCAGTAGTGTGTGTCTCTTAAAAGGAGGTTTTTCACAGTGAGGCTTGATGTGTTTCTCACAGAAAGAGGCCAGGCACTGCAAACAGGATTTGATGGCTTTTCGCTTTCTCCTGAGGCAGAAGCTGCAGAGCACATCCCCAGGCCGGGCATCATATTGTTTAGTAGTGCTGTTTCTGAACTGCTCTGCAATTTCAGCTAAGGATCTGTTAATATTGAGATTCGGCCTGCTCTGAAACTCTTCCTTACACAGCGGGCACGTGGAACCACCCGAATCCCACTGATTCTCGATGCAATTCTTGCAGTAGCTGTGACCGCAAGGAAGGGAGACAGGGCTGGTGAAAACATCCAGGCATATTGGACATGTAACTTGGTTTTCATGGATGAGACTACTTGCTTCAGCCATGACGAACGGAGAGAAACACCTGGAAGATAAAATGACAAGGGAAACGGTGTGATCTTGATTAGGGTCAGGAAGCTGCAAGATCATGTGATTGACCAAAAGTTCTGTCCGATCTGTCAGTGGTAACACTTTCCATAAAGTGTCACTAATTACTGTGTGTTTACATAGCAGTTTCTTAGTAAATACATGCATGTTTACACACTATTCCAATGTTATCATGCATAGTTACAATGCATTTGATGTGTACATTTTTTTTTTGCATGACATATGACAATTGTATTAGAAAAGGGTTTCAGTTAATAGAGTTAAGGCTGGTTTATACTCCTTCGCTGTAGTGCTTGAAAACGACAGCCTTATCAACTTATACAAGGCATGACAGGTGTTGTCCAGTTCTTCTTGTGGAGCCGTGTTACTTATTTTTAGAACTTGTACACTTTGGAGGAGCGTGTTCCAACTTCACATGCATCCATTTCTTTGCTAATCAGGACACGCTTAGACAGCAGTATTACAACGCTATAAACACACCTTACCTTTTCTTGTTGAGAGTAAGTGGCAGAACGCTCTCAGAATCTGCAAACACTTGTGCGTCTCGCGGCAATGCTGGTGCTGAAGCCAGGTTATAGGATGGCACCGCTGGTTCAGAGATGCATTGTGCTACGAGGCAGGGGGGTGAGGAGCAGTTTGGGACTGGCACAAGTGCTGTGCTGGAGGAAGAAGGGCGTGTATGTGGCAGTGGAGAAGCAGGCTGTGTTTGTGCTGAACTCAGTGAGCTACCAAGAGCTGCCGAAGTAGCAGGAGGGTCAGTTCCAGCAAGATTATTCACTAAAGAGAACAAGAAGACAAAACAGTCACACTTTTAAATGCCACTGCTTTTTCCACTAACTTGCTTTAAATACATTGTAGTCAGTCATTTGAAAACACGAAATAAGAACAATTCACCTACCAGTGAATGAAGAACAATTTTTTCGTTTCCTTGGAGACATTTCTCTGAAAAAACACCAGCAATAAAGTCAGATTTAGTGAAAAACACAAGGCTTTCTATGCATTCGATCGTTAAAAAGAACGGTTTGTCACAAAATAAAAGCAAGTGCTCCACCGTTTCTCTGACTGTAGCTTGGAGAGGTTTGCCTTCTTTGAAAACGTCAGTATAATTACATCCAGATACACAGGTCTGTGATCAGGGATGGCCCTGTGGCAAGGCGAGCGAGATGGCTGCCTAGGGCCCCCACACTCAACCGGACAGCCGTGAGATTTAGTGTGTTTGTCATGTGCGCACAAAACGGTCAGGGTGTAAATTTGGTGCAATAGTGCCACAGTACCTCATATAACGCAAGCAACATTAAATTCTGGAGCTCAAGTCCAGGCTATTCCACTGTTGACGGTAGCCGACAATTCCCAATGGGCAGGGCATAATTGGCTGAACGTCGCCCCGGTGAGGAGGGCCTAGGTCGGCCAGGTTGTCCTCAGCTCATCGTGCACTAGCGCCCCCTGTAGACTGGCTGGCCACCTGCGGGCTTGCCTGCAAGCTGCCCCGAGCTGTCCTCCAACGCTGTAACTCTGACGCGGCTGCAGGGCGAGTCTGCAGCGTGTAAAGAAGCGGGCGGCTGACGGCACACGCTTCGGAGGACAGCGTGTGTTCATCTTCGCCGCTCCCGAGTCAGCGCAGGGGTGCTAGCAGTTAACTGAGCCTAAATAATACAACTGGCCATTTCAAATAATGTTTCGTGTTTGCCAGCTTCTTCACTTGCCGCGAAAGTTAAGCTTTGCTAGTTTACAAACGTGTTGAAGAAAAAAAAAATCTCCTGCTTTGTTCAGATGCATGTAATCACGGATTTATGTTCAAACCAAACCAGTTTTTTTTGCAGCTAATGTAAATCTAATCCACTAATACAATTCAATGAATTGCAGAGCTATTGTTTCGTTAATAGTGTTTCTTGTGACACGCCTCCCAGTGGACCACCCTGGAACAGCGCCTTTCACTCATAACCTCCAGGTAAGTAATGCGCATCTACAGACACCGTTCCTCACGTCCCTTCCAGTTTCAGCTTTTAATCGTCCATTCCTTTCTTTCCACCGTTTCCCGTGCAATAAAAACACTGCTATACAGTCAAACCTTCTTTGTCCCGTGTGTGTGTGTGTTTTTTTTCTTCTTCTTGCGCACTGCTACACAAACTAAACTCGCTTTAATAAAACCACAAACGGGTCTGGCGTGAGGTTCCGAGTGGTACTCACACTGTTTGTGTGCCCAGGCGGTTCTGTGGCGTTGCAGCTCCCGGTACCCTTGGCACCTTACCCTTTTGCTTCTCCAGCCTCCTCAATAGCCGAACCCGACCCACGCTCCTTCCTTTGGGCTTGTTTAAAACCGCGCCCTCGCTTGGAATGCCGCTTTTTTTTTTTTTTTTTTTTTGGTACAAGAACGTTTTGTCTTTCTACTTCTTCTTCAAACAAAACGACAGACTCTTAGCTTTCAGCCGACTTTCTCTTTCCAATTCTCAATCGGCTAAACTAAAGCAACAACACTTTCTATTCAATTCGGTTTCTCGCCGGGACGTTTCACTGCAACACCATGCAATCTCTCCGGCATTTCCTGCTCGTCCTAATTCTTGGCAGAGCATGGAAAGGTTGCAGGTTCCTGTAAAAGCGCATCGCCAAGCACAACACACTGTCTGATGCAACTGAGAAAAATCGCGTCGCTAAAACGGCAAATCGTTTAAACGTTTCGAAGATATTTAATCATTTTACCCTGGAGTCTGAAGCTAGGTATAACTCAGCAGAACAAGTCCCATATGCAAGTTCATAACCCCTCAGCTCCAAACTAGTGCCATTAGGAGGCCACATCCAAAATCCCACATCCCAATTGCACAAGGTGTCTTTCTCACTTTCGGTTGACCTTTGCAAGGTCACAGGTCAACAGGGATGACCCTAGACTGTTATGTTATTGTAACCTAAGTTGTTGCATCCTATTTCATATTGCATTTCAACGGAATGATTTGCACGTATTGTAAACTATGCGCTATTTAAATATTAATCTTGCATTTTAACCCTGTACTGCCCTGTAACACCTGTAAGTCTCCATGAATAATAATAATAATAATAATAATAATAATAATAATAATAATAATAATAATAATATGAAAAGTGTTGTCAGTCTGAATACAATAATAAGATTTACTGCTCCAAGCCTTCTGCCTTTTTGCTGTCTCCCCATTTTGTTTTGGCCACTGATGGAGTCACTCAACCACACGTGCAATGCAACCAGATAGACGCTCTTATAAGCGGCGTGCTAGTCATGAAGAAGGTAAAATTACTGCACCAGCAAATCTACCCAGAAAGGAGAGTCCGATTTCAAAGCAAGTATGGGCGATTTTACTAGGAACATTTTAGTTTTAAGCAAAGCACAGGTTTTATTTTCAAGCCAGATGAGGCTGAATGACTGAGCGAGCAGCAAAAATGCATTTTGTTTAATAACAAGCTCAATGTTAACCCACGTTTCCCTGGACCCTTAAATTTGTGTTTTTGTAACCCTTTTCAATTTATAGTGCAAGTATTGCATTACTGTGCTGTATCCTTCTATGATTCTCCAGATTGAGGGTGTGCGCACATTTATTAAAACCACTGAAAAATCCATTTCTTAGGGTTACAGAAATTCCAGACTTCCATTCCCAAGGGATTTGGAACTCTGGCGTTCTTTTGCTTGGCCCTCTTTTTGAAGCACAAGCACAGAGGCACATTTTCAAAGAGGAATGGCATCATTTTAACAATCAGAAATGACTACTCAGTCTATCAAAAAGGTTGTTTCTTACACGTTGTGGTTGTCTTTATTCCTTCCTCTGCAATTGTTCCAGAAAAGGCCCTTCTGTGGTTCTGAATTTGATGTGCCAGTTCCCTTACCTGTTCCCACAGGTCGGTCCCAGACGCCTGATCGTTTAGGACGAATTTAAGCAGCTATTTTCTCTGGATAAGTATCCTTGTGTGTTTAAAGAAACCTTCAGATGTCATAGCAAGAGCCAGATTAACCTTAGAAACTTGAGAAACCTCCTCCTGCATCCATTGTTCTTGACAGTGCTCCACAGCATAACACATGTCTTGTTGCTTAGCACTGGTGACTCAATACAGGTGCTTTTGTTCAAACTCCAAAATAGCCTCAGCAACATGACTAGGTAACCCATTCCATCCCCTCACCGCTCTTTGTGTGAAGAAGAGTCTCCTTCAGCAACATGACTAGGTAACCCATTCCATAATAATCATTCAGCATTATTTATATACATACATGAATTATTATTAGTCATTTAGCAGATGCTTTTATCCAGAGAGACTATTGAACTAGTATGCATCAACAGCTGCAGAGTCACTTCCAATAGGACCTTGTTTGTTTTACATCTCATCTGCAGGATGGAGCACAAGGAGGTGAAGTGACTTGCTTAGGGTCACACACACAGTGAGTCAGTCAGTGGCAGAGGTGGTATTTGAACAGGTAACCTTCTGGTTACGAGCCCTGGACTTTAACAACTGGACCACACTGCCTCCTCTAATATGACAAAGACCAACATTCCTGGTAGATTAACTATCTATTTAAAAAAAAAAAAACGCTTTTTTGGATGCCTGCCTTCAATGGAGGCTAATTGAAATGAGTCATGAGGGGAAGCGATCTTGGTTCAGTTTAGCTTTCTGTTCTGTCTTTATGATTTGTTTCCTGAACGAACGATCTTAGATAACACAAAAGACGTTTCCTCCTTCGACTGAGCTCGGAGATGCAGGGTTAAGTATTTGAGACCAAACAAGGCGAATCGAAAACACCTGCAATTGGAGACACTTCTCGAAAAAGCGTTACCAAAACTGTTTCTTTTGGAAATAAAAATGAAAAAAGGTCTGCCAGTTTCCAGGGTTAGCTGTGTCTCATTTTATATTTCAAAAGCGAGTCAGATCCAGTATCACTGTTTCAACTTCATAGTGTTATGCATGAGTTGCTTTTCAATTCGAAACCATTCTATCATGCTGATTCCCTGAATAGGAAGTCCAGGGAATCAGCCAGTCGTATCTCTCAAATTACCTTGTGTATACATAGTGGTTACTTAGTACACACATCTGTGCTTATACATCAGTAGTGTTGGGGGTCAAGAAGAGCTACTTCCTTGTAGTGACCCTTAGGCAACATCTCTGATGACAAAAAGCTCTTCAAATTGAACATACCATGCAATGCTTAAGCAAAGCAATGGTGGGATTGGTTAGTACTTGGATGGGAGACCACCTGGGAATACTGAGTGCTGTAGGCTGCATGTTAAGCTCATACAAATATAGTACAGTGCTATTATACATAGTTACAATGTGTCTTAACATGTAAATCTTTTGCATGACATATGTAAGTTTATTTGTATCAGTTAGGGTTAGGGCTGTATTGTGCAAAAAGATGTACACCTTAAGTACATTGTAACTATGAATAATAACATAATAATTCTATTCACGCTCAGATGTAGTCACTATGTAAATGCAAAGTAATTGGAGACATTTTAGGTGTTACCAGACTAGTTAACATGAAACCAAAGGATGAATTACTTCCAAATGTGTTTTGCTTGGTGTGTTGTTAGGCACGTTTTATTCAGGAATTGTGAAGGGCAGTCTCAGGGGGTTCTCACAGCCAGGACTATGGCGCCAAGCAGAACATCAAGATGGTGAAAGACGTGACAGAAACTGGCCACAGCAGTCTCCGGATCATGCGGCGGATCTTGCGATAGACACGGTTGTTATCAGGCATCCTTTTCAAAGCGGAGGTGTATTTCTTCTTAGATGCCAAGATTTTCTTCTGGGAAAGAACACGGGGGAAAAGAAAAGAAAAAGTTTATTGATTTGAAATTTAATAATTTAGGTTCATCATTGCTAAATGCTTGTTGGGATAAAGCATATGCATAACTTCCCTGCATTGCCAGATTATGCATATGAAGAGTGGCATTCTTCATCCATGAGGGCTAGCAGCGTATGTATTTTGTGCGCAATACTCGTGAGCTATATATTACGGACTTGGTTGTGTGATGCGCCGCCGTTACAGATTCTGTCCTGTCGGTGAGAGGAGACAAGGTTAAAACGATTGCCTGCCTCCTTGAGAGGAGACAAGGTTCGCTTGCGGTGGGCACCCAGCCCCTGCCCTCTTATTTATATTGTATCTTCAGTATTATTGCATTTGAAATAAACTCAGCACCACTTACATTTTCAAATCTATGAAAAGAATAATAATTTAGGTTTGTAGCTAGTGTGGGCTTTTCGTTTTGTTCGCTGAAATTCATTTTTTAAAAAAAGTGAACGTACAGAAAAAATGTAAGACAAAACTTGAATACAGGAATTAGGGCGTGCCACTGTGATCCGCAGTGTACAAAAACGAAAAGGCTTTTTCTGGGTGATCACAAAAGGTTTAATGATTTAAAAAATATATATATATATTTCAAGACATTTTGGACAGAAATGGCGAGAGATAAGTAAACTTGGTATTTTTCAAAGTTATTGTTTTATAAGTAAACTTGGTATTTTTCAAGAGTTATTGTTTTACGGGGCTTGTTATAATGACACGAGTAACTGTTTCGCCTTATTGCTGTACAGCGGACCCTACTGGCCAAATGCCCAGCGAGTTCAGGCAGGACACCTGCAGGGCTGGCCTTTGTCCTCCAGAGGGCGGTAGCTCGCTGATATCCCCTCTCTAGTTCCTGGGTGTAATGAAGCAATTGCCCACTTATCACTTAATTAGGGACACATTTAAATTGAAAAGAAAATGAAAATGAGATTGAAGAATGCCCTGATGGAAAATTGTTATTATTTATTATTATTATTATTATTATTATTATTATTATTATTATTATTTACCAGACGCTTTTATCCAGATCCATCCCTGAGTTCAAGATTTCTTTTACCCAGGAACCCACCTTGGTGGATCTTCTCTTGTACTGATTCCGTTTGAAACGACGGGCCCCACCCCCTTCATCCACACTGTCTGTTGTCTCTTGCTTGATGTCTTGTTGACTCTTAAACCTGAAAGAAAATAATATGATAACACCTTCCATGAAGTGTCTCTGATTGCTGTACATAGTTAGCAAATGCATGTGTGCTTACAGACAGTTACAATCTTATTATGCCTAGTTACAATGTACTTAATGTGTACTCTTTTTTGCACAATATAACCCTAACCCTAACTCTAAACTCCAAACCTGACCCTAATCCTTTTCTGATGCAACTGTGTACTTATATATATCGTGCAAAAAGACTTGCACGTTAATCTCATCGTAACTGTGCATGATAACATTGTAATTATGTGCAAGTACCCATGTATTTACTAAGTAACTACTATGCAAATACACAGTCATTAGAGACACTTCATGGACAGTCTTACTGATAACAGTTACCTGTGTCACTGACAACAAAACTATCATGTATTCCTTATTTTGGTATGAATTGCAATTGGTAGTTTTAGATGTACAATATACAGTACAGAAGAATAAATAGCTGTAGACTTGATACCATGAAGGCTGAAGGTGTGGCTAGAAAGGAACAGTAAATTGCATCACAAACACATTCATAGATTTCAATAGAAATCGGTGTGTGTGGTTACCATGGCATCAAAAGCCTAACAGTACATCCACAGTTTGCTTCCAAACACATTTAGCTGAACGTTAGGAAGTTGGCTCTTCTGTGCACAAACTTGCTTGTAAGATGTGTTTCCTGTCAGGAGCCTGTAGTGAGCTTGCTTCAGGATCTAAGAAGAATATTGCAAAATCTATTAAATATGTTGCATTAGTTTGTGGGTGTTGCCGTTTTGCTGTTGAGCAGCTCAGTAGCTCTGAGGGTCGATGCGTTGAGACAAAGCTGCGCGTCACTAGTTCGCAGTGGTGAGTTTAGGAACGATTTTGAGAGTTGAATATAGGAACGCAGCCTATGTTGTTATAGTCATCATCCCTCGTTTAGCTGATGCATTTTGGGTTATAATAGCACAGGTTGAAATAATACACTGAGAATGGTAGTATATACAGTGATAGAAGGACGCATTCCTGTGGCATTAATGTTATGTTAATGAAACCATACGGTAAAGTACCGGTAAGTATTTGAACACAACGCATTTTTTTTCCTTTTGAAATGTCTTATTAAAAAAAAAAAAAAAAAAAAACATAATAAAGTCTTCCAGCGCTCAGCCAATCAGGTTTCAAAAGGTTATAACGTGCGTTGTGATGTCATTCCATTCACAGCAATGATGCCACTGCACCGTACTGACGTCATTTCCACTCATAGCAGCATGGTTCACTATGACATCAGCATATATAATCATAGATAACAACACAATCATAATTCTAAAATAAACATTGGGTGTGTGTATTGTAGATATTAACAACCATTTTGGTTTTGCTTTTGTTACATGTACATGTATAAAAGCCAGATTTGAAAAAATAGATCAGCGATTACCATTTTAAGATGTGATGTACACACAATTATAAAACAAATAATCCATAGGATTGTTTATTGGATTTTTGAATGGCACTAACACAACCTAATAAGTGACTAAGCCTGGATGAAATGAAAACCTCGTGGCACAATACAACAGAAAAGCTTCCTTAATTGTTACTAAAAATTCTCTGAGATTTAAACACCTTCAGCATTTCTTGCCAAAGGCAGTTTTGCACATTCTTTGAATACTGATGAAACTCGCTCTAGTCAAAAACAACAGTAGACAGTGATAGAGGGTTAACCTATTAGGCTATTGCACAGTGAAAAAATGAAATATTAACTAAGTCTCCCTTTAAATACGACCATGACCAGGTAATGATTTGAAAGCTGTTACCCATTCTCTTTCTTGGCTGTCACTGACTTCCGCATTCAATGTTCTGACCCCACTTCGCTGTTGGAAGATTGAGAAGTTGGATGCTTGAGTTTATAGTGATGGGTTATATATCTGGGGAGACACCAGCAGTAAAAATACTGACAAAGAGTGAAAGTCAAAGGGGGCCTGGTTTCACACGTGTGATGTCACGAGTGTCCATTGTGATGCGTTAACTGGCAGTGTACAGCACAAACTCTGATTGGCTGAAACCTGTATCTGTCTTACATGTGGCTTTTTCAGGGGCTCACAAAATGCTGCAATCAATGCAACTCTGAGTAATGTGTTTATTTTGTAGTTCTTTATTGAAACCTTTTTAAACCTATAGATGCCGACCCACGGGGTATAATATGTTTTAATGCGATAAAGTGATTGTTAGGGTTGAAAACGCTGCCCTGAAATTAGACTTTTAAAAAATAGCTAAAGAGTGCAAATACCGGTGCAGTTTTGTCAAACTGTTTTGTGGATCCTTGGAAAAAAAAAGTTACTTTAGTAATTTACACAAAAATGCAATGTGGTATCATTCTTGGCAATTAGACATAGCGATGGTTTTGCCAGGCGACTCAAATCGCATAAACATCAAGCATATTTTAGGCACTTCTAAATCGTTAGTCGAAGAGCAGCTGCCTTATTCTTCCATCGATAAACAATACGTCCACTGCAAGGAAAGGATTTCTATCTCGCCTCAATCTATCACGCCCCCGCTGTGCGCCATAGTTGTCTTGCCCCCCTGCCCATGGCTTCTCTACTGTCTCCACTTATCTGCAAGCTAATTCATGGGCAGCGGTCCCTTGAAAGGCGAGGCCAAAGAATGTAGTGTAAAATATGTATAATGTTTACTACTGTATGTTTTAATAAATAATCTATAATCCATCGCATGGGTTTTCTGACTGAATTGAGAGACTTCTAGTCTAAACATTAGCTATTGAAATTTAGCACTGTGTGTTTAACGGTTATGGATCATATTGTCATTTGAAATTGGGGGGAAAGAACGAAACAACAAATATCAACACAATGTTGGAGAGATTTCAATAAGAACCGCTCTCAATTATTGCTCCCATCATAAAAAGCTAAAAACATAATTAACATTATCATTACTATTAACATTTACTCTATCATGTGGTAGGGCTTCTCGTCATAGGTTTGCTATCTGGATTCCTCATCATGTTAAATGTGCAGGGATGAATAACAAACCATTGAAACTCCTCGAGTCGTTCCCTATGGATTCTCAGAACACTCGAGGCTGCCAGCACTGCCTTTGATCGGGTCATTGTGAGCATTCTCCAACGAACTCCAGATTGGACTGTCTGATAGTGAAGTCCCATTGGACTATTTGCTGCTCTGTACACCCTTTCCGCTGGCAGACTATAGAGATGTGGTTTATACAGAAGATAAGGCTGTTAATTGACCTGGCAATGGAAAATAACATTTTTAGAGCTGAAAGTCGACAATCTACCTTCATTTGCTGCTTCTCTAAGAATACAATAAAAAGTGGAAAACCTTTTATGGAAACCAGTTAGAAGACACTTCCTCACAGAGAGAGGTGAGGGGTTGGAATGGGCTGCCTATGTTGTTGAGGCAGAATCACAGTTTTTTGGGGGATCAACCAACAACTTGGACCAACATTCATTGGCTGAATTGCCTCCTCTTGTTCTTAAATGTTCCTATATTCTTATGAGCGAGCAACTTTTTCTCAGTTGACTTAGTAAATATCTTGGTGTGCCAAGTCCCCTATAATGTAAGACCAGTTAATGCCAAAATGTAACTTGATTTAATTTTATTTAATGTTTTTACCAAATTAACTGATTGTTAGGAACTGAAACACTTATCTGATCATGTTCGCAAACAAACATAGGCAGGGTTTATCTCCTGGGATGGAAGGGAGGGTCCCTATCGAAGCTCCGGCAGAGTTCAGTCTCTCTAGTACAGAGTCTGTGTGCCTGTTTGTCTGTGCTGTGCAGAAAGGAATACCTTTGCATCTGCCTGGGAATCCTAAGACTGAGGGTTGAAAGAGCTTCAGTAATTGAGATCTAGTCCTTGTCCTAAAACCAACAGGTTGAACTACAAGACAGAAAAGATTTGTGGAATAAACTGTACCAGAGTTGGATTGGAGCAGATTTTCAGATTCAAACTACGAGATTCATTTCTGGCAGAAAGGTGGGGGTTTCAGTAACTCTTATTAAAGAAAGAAAGAAAGAAAGGAAGAAAGGAAGAAAGAAAGAGATAGCTCAGAGATTAGATGCAGTGCTGGGCTGCAGTGTGGAAGGCAGTGTGTTTGAGTAGCTCAGTGGTTAGAGTGGGGCTGCAGTGTGGAAGGCAGTGTGTTTGAGTAGCTCAGAGATTAGATGCAATGCTGGGCTGCAGTGTGGAAGGCAGTGTGCTTGAGTAGCTCAGTGGTTAGAGAAAGTGCTGGGCTGCAGTGTGGAAGGCAGTGTGTTTGAGTAGCTCAGTGGTTAGAGAAAGTGCTGGGCTGCAGTGTGGAAGGCAGTGGGTTTGAGTAGCTCAGTGGTTAGAGAAAGTGCTGGGCTGCAGTGTGGAAGGCAGTGTGTTTGAGTAGCTCAGTGGTTAGAGAAAGCGCTGGGCTGCAGTGTGGAAGGCAGTGTGTTTGAGTAGCTCAGTGTTAGTTAGAAAGCGCTGGGCTGCAGTGTGGAAGGCAGTGGGTTTGAGTAGCTCAGTGGTTAGAGAAAGCGCTGGGCTGCAGTGTGGAAGGCAGTGTGTTTGAGTAGCTCAGTGGTTAGAGAAAGCGCTGGGCTGCAGTGTGGAAGGCAGTGTGTTTGAGTAGCTCAGTGGTTAGAGTGCTGGGCTGCAGTGGGAAGGCTGTGTGTTTGAGAAGGCAGTGTGGAAGTTTGAGTAGCTCAGTGGTTAGAGGGCCGGGTTGCAGTGTGGAAGGCAGTGTGTTTGAGGAGCTCAGTAATTAGAGTGCTGGGCTGCAGTGTGGAAGGCAGTGTGTTTGAGTAGCTCAGTGGTTAGAGAAAGCGCTGGGCTGCAGTGTGGAAGGCAGTGTGTTTGAGTAGCTCAGTGGTTAGAGGGCCGGGCTGCAGTGTGGAAGGCAGTGTGTTTGAGGAGCTCAGTGGTTAGAGAAAGCGCTGGGCTGCAGTGTGGAAGGCAGTGTGTTTGAGTAGCTCAGTGGTTAGAGAGCCGGGCTGCAGTGTGGAAGGCAGTGCGTTTGAGAAGCTCAGTAATTAGAGTGCTGGGCTGCAGTGTGGAAGGCAGTGTGTTTGAGGAGCTCTGTGATAAACAATGAAACAAGGATCTACGTGCTGGCCTTGCACAAAGGGTGGGGAGTCTTACGCATCAGGGTGTTCAAGCCCCTCCTACAAGGCGAGCCTCGATGAATCCTGGGACGTCCTTCTGAAAAGCACCCCCCATCTCAGATTAAACACCCTGGACTTCTCTGACCTTTGGGAAGACGAAGATCCAGGACTGGACAGCAATGAGGACGGGGACGTGGCCTCAGAAGTGTTTGCATCACCGGTGGGTTGGGCTAACCCTACGGCCCCGCCTCCTCCACCACTTCCCCCTCCCCCTCCCCCTCCCTGCCCAATGACAGCTGCCAAGGACTCTGGAGCCACACCCACAAAAGGGCGGACGCTACGCTTGTACTGGAATGAACTGTGTGACTTGCCCACGCTCCCCAAAGTGAGCCGTTTCGGCAAACAGACCATCTGGGCCACGCTGG
>NC_054588.1:1398101-1445601 GCF_017654505.1 Polyodon spathula
GAAATTGTAAAGCAGTTGGGCCAGCCTCCGCTGTGCAAAGCGCTGTACTGAGCGAGTGATCTGCCGTTGCTGTTCAGGCAAAGGGGTTTGAGCTGGGTTACCTGGAGAAGCTGCCCGAAGTGAGAGACACTGTATCCCGGCAGCCGCTGCTCCATCACACCTGCACCATCCTGGTAGAGAGCTTCCCGGAGACCACAGACCTGCACTCAGAGATACCAGCCCTCACCAAGTCTGCCAGGGTAATGCCTGTCTGCCCGGGCTAACTTGTCTCTGCGTGTGTCTGTCTGTCAGGCTGTCTGGGCAACCTGTCTGTCTGCTAGGTGGGCTTGCCTGTATGTGTGTGTGCTCATGGAAATTGATTTGCTGTCTGTTTGTTCTACGCTAACCTGTCTGTTTGTCTGTCTGTCTCTGTGCATGGGTAGACTGTCTGTTCGCAACTTACACAAATTAGGCTTGCAGAAAGAATTCCACGTGGAGGTTTTCACTCTTGTGGTTTGTAATGTCACAGAACCCCTTGATGGAATGTATTTCTATTATTATTGTGTATATATGCATGAGAAATGATAGGCTAATTGTAGGACCTGTCAGCCAATCACAGTTCGTCTGCATTGTGCCAAAACAAACAATCATAAAAACAAAAAAACACTTGTGACATCAACTGTGTCATATTGAGTTTCTACCCTGCTCAATATTCTCAATATCGGTACCGTTGATGTCAGCTAAAAACAATGTCTTTTAATTCCCTTCCATTGCAAAGTCAATTCAAACTTGTGACATCACAGATGGTCATGTATCTTTGCCATGCCATCAACCTTCTCTCTTGTTTCAATGAGAATTGCAATGGACTAAATATTGGTTTATAGCCTGGCCCTATCACCTCGAACCCTCTTATTGAGTACCCTAATCCTGACCTCTCTCCCCTCTTAGGTGGATTTCTCTCAGCTGCATTCAAACCTGGAGCAGCTGGAGGCCCGCTGCAAAGCGTCGGGGGAACATCTGAAGGTGATTGGCCGACGGGAGGGCGGGGGCAGGCTGAAGAGCCAATTAGGTGCCTTCGTCAAAGACTCGACTCAGCGCGTGAGCATCCTGAGGGCAGTCTACCGAAGAGTCATCAACAGGTACTGACTGCAGCTAAACTCCTTTTAAGATTTAAAAGAATTCTTCTTGGTTCCAGGCTAAATAGATTTGTTTCTTTCAGTCTGTGTAGCCCAGTCCTTTAAGTTCTGGGTTTAGTCTGGTTTACTCTCTCCAAGGCCACAATGTCCCTTTGGTGCTAAGGGGACCTGAATTGGACTCCCCAGTGCATTATACAACATAACCCCCTTGGATTTGTACTCTACACTTTTGGTTATATACCCAAGTGTTCACTTTGCCATTTTCATTGCTTCACCACAGTGAGATTACTACAATACCAAGGTCTTTCTCTTGGGGGCAGGGGGGAGGTGGGGGGGGTCTGTTCTAGTTCTATACCACTCATCTGGTATTTGGCTCTTACAGTTTTGTTGTTCGTTTGTAATCCTGTTTGCTTTTGAGGTTCCACTCGTTCCTGCTCTTCCTGGGGTACCCCCGCTCTGCGGTCAAGGAGATGAGCGCTGGGCGCTTCTGTAAGACTGTCAGTGACTTCGCTCTGGAGTACAGGACATCCAGAGCTCACATCCTGCAACGCAAAGAGAGGCACAGGGAGAGAGAGGTAAGAGGCATTGAAAAGAAGTAAGAGGGAGTGGGAGGGAGGTGAGAAAGAGGTAATAGGGAGGGGAGAGAGGTAAGAGGAGGGAGAGAGGGGAAGGAGGGAGGGGGAGATAGAGGTAATAGGGAGAGGAGAGAGGGAAAGAGGGAGAGAAGAGAAAGGTAATGGGGAGAGAGGGATAGGAGGGAGGGGAGAGAGGGGTAGGAGGGAGGGGAGAGAGGTAAGAGGAGGGAGTGAGGGGAAGGAGGGAGGGGGAGAGAGAGGTAATAGGGAGAGGAGAGAGGGGGAGAGGGAGGGAAGAGAAAGGTAATGGGGAGAGAGGGATAGGAGGGAGGGGAAAGAAGGGTAGGAGGGAGGGGAGAGAGGTAAGAGGAGGGAGAGAGGAGAAGGAGGGAGGGGGAGAGAGAGGTAATAGGGAGAGGAGAGAGGGGGAGAGGGAGGGAAGAGAAAGGTAATGGGGGAGAGAGGGGTAGGAGGGAGGGGAGAGAGGTAAGAGGAGGGAGAGAGGGGAAGAGGAGTGGATAGGAGAGGTAAGTAGGATTTGGCAATACACTGTTGAATTTAATAGCTTTCAAAGTGGAGAGAGAGGATCAGGGAAGAGAGATACAAGGAGAGGGAGAGAAGGAGAAAGGGGGTGAGTGGGAGGGGGAGGTAATGAGAGGCAACGCGTCAGTGACAGCCAGTTTCTGGCTGGGATTCTGGAACTCAAGCTGTGTGTGTCGCATAGGGTTGCAATGGGAGTGTGAGTGCGAGCCCCTCTACTCCTCACGGGGGGGACCCCACACTGCAACAGCACCAGAACATGAAGGAGGTCCTCAGCACTCCCGAAATAAGCCGGCGCCTCGACCTGTCCCTGCCCCGCCCCCGGCACAAGAACAGGGAGAGCACAGGGACCGGCCCAGGCAAGCTGAAAACGCAGTGAGGTAAACACTCTTCAGATACTATCCACAATCTTACCGTGCACAGCGCAGGTTACAGTATTTGCATCTAACAATATAGCTCCATGCATTTTCCCCACCAGTCTGTTCATTCTCTAGACATCAAGTGTGCAGTTTTGAAAGAAACACAAGTTTTAGCATGCAAGCTTCTTAACCACGCTGCAAGAGCCAAGCTCGTCTATGTTAGTGGTCAAATCCTCCTTCTGCCACCTCCGAAGCATCTCAAAGGTCTGTGCTTTCAATGCTCTTCAAGCCTGATATCTGTTATTAGCTGTTGTCTAAATTGCTGTTTCAGTATTTCACTCCCTCTTATTCATATGATTCTGTATGACACACACATCCACAATATTTAGAATTCACATCCTAGCCTTGTATTTAGTGTAATATTCCTCTATTCAATGTATTTGCATTGTTTTTCACTATATGTAATGTATTATGCATTGCTCCTCACTATCTTGTAAAGCGCTTTGTGATGGTGGTCCACTATGAAAGGCGCTATATAAAATGAAGATTGATTGATAGAGCTTTTAACTTCGTCTCATCTCACTTACAGGGGGAAGAATCTGTAGGCAGTGCATCACACAGCTCTGCCTGCTACCAGAGCAGTACAGGCCTGTCTTGGGTTCCCAGGCTGTGTTCCCATGAAACTGCAGCGGCTTACATGACAGAAACCACCAGACTGGGGAGGAGACACCCGGGGGAAGTGTTTAGCTGTGACACAGAGCTGTCGACACACTTCATGTCATAAAATATGAGACAAAAAAGAAAAAAAAAATCTATTCCAGTATTAATCTATAAATTATATTATTATTATACAAAATACAATAATTGTTTTCACAACCTATATAATTAAAGTTGTATATGTATAACCTATAAATGTAGTACCTAACGTGTGCATTTATCTATAATTTTCACCACCAAGTAATTTTGAATCATTTTGGATCTAAATAAAAGGAGATATTTTCAAGGAGCAAACGCAGGGAAGCTACTAAATAAAACAACAAACACGCAGTTTGTAGATCCACCAAAACAGACGATGTAGAGAAAACAACTCAATTACACTGTACTTAAATGTTGTTTTTGCATTGTAACCTGTATTGCCCTGTATAGTCTGCCAAATAAACTAATAATCAAATATCCAATGTGTGTGTGTTTTTTTTTTTTTTTGTATTGATTCGAAATGTAATTTTAATATTTGAGGTCAGATAAATCGTTGTCCAAAATGATCTCAAAAGACACCACCTCGATTAGCACGTCAAATACGAACATATATATTTTTTTTTAATAACGTTTTTTTTTTTTTTTTTTTTTTAATTGCTCGTATTTGACTTGTTTTGAAGTGGTGAACCGCGACTTGAGTCTATCTGTGAGGTAAATAAATCAATAAATCATTTTTTAGAGAACGGCGGGGCGGGTTGTTTCTGCCACCAATGAGATTTTGGTTGCCCAGAGCGCAAGGTTATCTGTTTCCACATCACAGCCGCCATTTCGTGAGGAGAGTCTGAGCCGAGGAATTGCAGGCGCGGAGAAATTCAATCCGACTTAACAGACAACGCGAAATAACACCGCCAATTGCGCTGTTTTTTATTTTATTTTTTAAATATATATATATATAAACTCCTGGTGAGTATTTTGTTTCTTGAGTCCATAGAGCTTTATTAAATAAAAAAAAAATTAATGTGAAATAAAACCTATTAAAAATGCCCAAAAACGGGTTTTTTTTTTTTGCAAGGTGGCGGATACCGCGGTAGCTACTGCTTATTTTTTATTTTTTTTTTATTTTTTATTTTTTTTTTTTGTGTCGAAGATTCTACATGTAGGACCTATCCTTTTTTTTTTTTAACTTGGGGTTTCAACAGGCGGGGGGGAGGTACATGCCATGTACGGTATTTCATATCTTATTTTTGTGAACAAAGACTTAAGATTTTTAGATAAGGAGCTGCGTTTGACTGCGTGGTTTGTGATTTGAAACTATTCTTTATATCAGGAATATTTATTTTTTTTTTTTTTTTTTTTTTTTTGGAGTACGGTTGATGTGTTTTGTACACTGTCAAATAAAGTACGCTGCAAAATTTTAAAGTAATAACACGGTGAAACATTTTTTTTTTTTTTTATTTTTTTTTTTTTTATAAAGGATTTTTCTTCCGAAGAACGGAACCTAAGGATGTGTTTTTGCGCCAAATACAAGCAGGCCTCAAAATATAAGCAACGCTTCCTAAAACAATATCAAACGCGTTGAACGCTAAATAATCTTTTTCATTAAATGCATACGGTTGATATTCTGTGTCTGTTTGTGTGTGTATCTATATATGCATATCGAAATTATCTGTATGCATATCGAAATGTAGTAAAACGACCTACACACTCTTAGGCCCATTTCGCTTGTGTAATAAAATTTATATATAATGCACCACAATTGAATTACACAAGCGAATATATATATATGAACTAATGAAGTCAGTGCAGTAGTGATGTGTTGCAACATTAAAAACAAAACCGTATAGCTGTAGCCGAATTATAGTACAAAAAAACAAAACACGTCATTATGCTCGCCTGGCAATTTTGCACACGAACTAGCTAAATTTAAGCTGCGTATAAATTACTGATTTATTTGTTTTCGTATAGTCTGCTGCGGCAGTTTTATTAGCCGTCGTCGAAAACAATCGGTTTGATGTGTTAACGTTATGAAATATAATTATTAGCATTCGTATTTCCTAGACAATAAGCAGTATAGCTTCATTTAAAATATTTCAGGCAGTTGCTGTTGGTTACATGCAGCGAGATTTCAGAATTTAGGTATTGCTGTTTGGGATATCTGTATTTTATATATATATATAATACTATGCAATTCTTACTGCATTACAGTAGTATTTATTGTAGCGCCCACTCCTGTGCAGATGCTGCATTTGCGGGCAGCTTGCTGTGCAAGAGTGCGTTTTGTAGACACTTTTTATTAAATTATAAACCACACAACTGCACAACTTACCTAAAAATCTGTGTTCACCTCTTGTGTTTTTTTTTTTTTTAATGCTCTCATTAGTATCTATTAAATTCAGCATCTGTCAGTTTTGGCAGATTCTACTGAAAACTAAAAAAAAAAAAAAAAAAAAAAAAAAAAAAAGCCACAACATTCATCTCAAGGGCTGCAGTGAAATGTACTGTCTTTAATTTGGACTTTAGCAAAGACTGCATGAATACATTAATTATTCTAGATGGTAATTTGTAGC
Source organism: Polyodon spathula (assembly GCF_017654505.1). Taxonomy (NCBI): domain Eukaryota; kingdom Metazoa; phylum Chordata; class Actinopteri; order Acipenseriformes; family Polyodontidae; genus Polyodon; species Polyodon spathula. Next base: position 1,403,954 of record NC_054588.1, read on the forward strand.
CAGTCAGCATTTTTGTAAGTAGAACACTTGTACAATAAAATAAACATTTTACTTCATCGCTGTCAATTTCAGGCAGAGCTTCATGGTCGACAGGGTGACGCAGCTGAGAATTTTTTTCCTCTGTCATCCTGTGTGGTGCTGTCAGTATCGCTTTCTCAGCCCACAGTTCGTTTAGTTGGCTCATACAGATCAATCACAGTACAGGTGATTGATCGATCTGTATGAACGTTAACAAAGTTGCTTTGTTAAATATGATTTGCATTTTTTTAACAAATCTAAGCCTATTTTTAAGGACCCACAACTGTTGTTGATCCAAACTTAAGTACTTCACATCAGGGCTAATAAGTTTCAGAAGGTACTAGTCCTTTGAACTAGTAGCACAGTATTGTTAGTTTCTAACCCTGTCTCAATGTATTACCATATAATCTAGACATTTGACTTTTATTTTGACAGGTTTACAAATTGGCATGATCTTTGGGCAGATTTAAGTATTTAAACATTAATATGAAATTTTTCACCCCCAGCAGTAGAGCCAGATGCGCTTCCACTCTAGAATTGTCTGTTGTTTGGTACTGTGCTATTTTGCCCTGTTTACAGCAGCAGGTTCTGTCTGAAGCATGCTGCAGCCGTTTAACTTTTTGCCATGCTATTAAAGAAAGGTTCCCCATAACATGGACCTTCATTGAAGTGGTTTAATCTAATGTTATTATTATTGCAATTTTAAATGTATGTTTGCTTTAAATAATGGGTGTCCATTGAATTCTGAAGTATGTACGAATACAACTACATTTGCAACTTTGTTCTTAATTGTCACAAAAACTAATATATGCTTGTCAAAGTGTTTGCCAAGTGCTGCACAAGGCATCTTGTGAACAATTTCAAAACGAAAGGGTACTTTTTTTTTCCCTCAATGTACAAACGTACTCCTCATACGTTACTAGATAGATTGAAATTGTTAGTATTGGATACACTTATCGTTGTAGTGGGAGTTAATCATGGTAAGGCTCCATTCATAGTACTGAACTATGCACAAATGGAAGTCAGTAACAGCAATCAATCAGGTTTCAAAGATCAAAGTGTTAATTTATTCTATATATATATAGATATAGATAGATATAGATAGATAGATAGATACAGCGGCATATGTATCTAGAACAAAAATACAAATTAGCATCCTTGGACCAACAAGCAAGTTTTCCATGACTTAATTTTTTCATTTTTTTTTTTGACAGTGGAAGGATTGTTTTGTTCAGCGACGCTGTTTTTTTTGTAAATCTTATTTCTGTTTCTGCATCTGACAGACAGCATTCTCCTAAAGCTTTCATCTTTTTCTAATTCAGGATTTTCAAGGGAGAAAAGATTAAGTTGTTTTTGTTTCCCCCCCCCCCCCCCCCCCATTTTTTTTGTTTTTTGCAGTGACTTTTTTGATCAGCGACACAACCCGTAAGTCATTTTTCTACCTTTTTTCGTTCTGTTTTTTCATGTCAAATTTAAGTGATTTTTTTTTTTTTTTTTCTAGAAAGTAAATCAAAATTCCTTAATGATGGTTCCATTTAAGAGATCTGAACAATTTTTTAACTTTGGGGAATAAAAAAAAAAAAAAACTTTCTCTTGCTTTTTAAAATACCCTTTTAAACATTTTAAGGAATATTTAAAGTAGAGCCAGATTTGTATCTTGCCTGTTTTCCCACTGCAAATATATATTAGTGTGTGTATGTATATTTATTTATTTTTGGGGGGTGGGGATGAGACGATAACTTGTTTTAAGTCCAGACATACATAAGTCTGGACAAATGTACTATCCCACTTATACTTACCTTTTAGAACTACCTTTCTGATATGTATTGAATGATTAGGTGGTGCTAGGTAATCACATAGCTTGTAGTTGTCATTTATTTTGTGCTAGTTGCCTTTTTCAAACCCCTTACCATGCTTCTCTCCAGCAGCAGACTGCTGAATTAGTTCAGTTACATGGCACTTAATGCAGCATCTCTCTGTAGGTAAACCAGGTCTACAGGAAATGAGGATACATCTTGCTACAGCGGTGGGAATGCGTCCTGTTGCATAGCAGTTCCACCCATTCCAGGTTTTACTATGAGCTTGATTAGCCACACACCGTATATAGGTAACAAGCTCAGTCTTAAACACCTAGTAAAATTAAGAATGGTTCTAACTGCTATGCAATGGGAGTCTTATTTCTATCTCTGTGGTTAGCGGTGGTGTAAATTCTTTTTGAAATTTTGGAAAAGTTGTGTTTTTTCAGTACAAGAAGCAATCCAAAATAAATATTGATGTCACAGTTACACTAGCTTGTTCTACGAGTGGAACAGAATGGCCTCATTTGTACTTATGAAGCAATTTGGGGCTCCTGCAGAATCAGCACTAACTTTCAGTCTAAAGACCAACAGGTTCGTGACACAATTCCTGTAAAGTCTGATCAATTCACAGGAGATTCAGCCCGGTCTTACTGCTGACATCTGAGCATTTTACTAACAAACCTGCAGTTGTGCAAACCAGGTGTTTGCACTGGGAACATTTGTCTAGCCATCTACATTAGCCTCGGCTGACTTGGCTGTAGATGTTTTGTCAGGGTCAAAACAATTTTATTAGATTTTGTTTTCTTGTGCAACAGGTATTGCGACCCCACATGCTTTAGCAACGTAGTATGCGATTGTCGGGTGTAGTGTATGAGGGGCTAATATCTGTTGCATAGGAATAGGTAGGAAGTGGATGGTATAAAAATTAGGCACTGCCTCCAGGGATATGCATTCCCCACCTGTGGGGGGAGGATTTGTTGACACCTTCACTATCTTGGTATACCTGAACAGATTGCCCCATCTCAAGTGCATGTTTACTGCTGTTCAGTATCTTGGTATCCATATAAATGGCTCGGCATTGGGCACTGGTGTCATTAGTTGGTCCCAATACTTTTTGGAGGGAGGTGTTCACACAGACCTGTTCGACACTATGGGTGGGAGGTGGGAATAAGATGGTTGAAATCATTTTAAGGTTTTGCACACACACACCTGAGCTGTACCTCTAGGAGGTAACCATTTGTGCATCCGGTCCAGGTCATAGTACATAATGAAAACTATTTGAATCGAACCTTTTAATCCCCTGAAAGTGTTTTTCCAGGCAAACTGGATGTAAGGTGATCCAGTTTATTGGAAGCACGGTTTTCGTGGACGGGTACATTTAAATAAGATGTTTGGAGAGCAGTTGGATATAATAAAATGGCACCAGCAATGTGAACAGGGTGATGTGCTACTTTAAGTCAACCAATTGGAGCCAACTTGGATGTGATGTTTCTACAAACAAACCAGAGAAGCATTCACAATAATAATAATAATAGTCTTTTAAGCACTTGCGTCTAGTTTTGCAAAGGCCACAAACGAACCAATGGCGCTCCAGGACTGGAGTTTCCTTTCCCGTCACAGGTTTGTTAGACCCATTAAGTGCCATTAGCCTTAATTCAGAACAGGCTACTTGATAATTTTGGAGCATTTAAGTGGCATCATCTACCTGTTTAATTCTCTAGCTATAGTTAAGATAACATACGCTAATTGTGTTAACCTGACAAGTTTAAGTCTAAATGTAACAGTTAATCCTGCAAATATAGCCGTTCAGGTGTTATGATTCCTCAACATAAAATATGAAACTGAAGCCTAAAAATGATCAATTTCTTGGTATTATTTCCTACCCACAGCGATGAAGGATGATTACAGGAACGTCTGACTTGACTCTCCTCAAAATAGGATGCAATTAAAAAAATAAAAGCTGAATGCGGTACTTAATGGGTTAAATTCATTTGTGACTGGGAATAGCAGTAGTTCACAGTAAACCTAGGATGGCTCAGACTTCTACACAATGGGATCTTGCCATCCCTGTATTTACTCCTTGCGTATTCTTTGCTGCTCCTGTAGATTATGGTCAGTCTTCGGGTGGCTGAATGTTTTGTGGATGGTTATTTGAAGGTGCCTGGCCTTAACCTTCATGTTCACGGGAGTAGGGGTCAGTGAGTGGTCAGAGTAATGAAAATTAAATTGTGAAACCAGTACATCAAAGACGAAGCGCTCGCTTGAATTAAAATAAATGCCAAACAGACCAAGCTCAAAAAATATATATGCCAAACTGAAAAGGCTTTACACAAAGCTGAATAATTCAAATGGAAACTGAATCTTAAGTTGATCGCAATTCAGTCTTCCAGCTCACCAGTTTTCCTAATGGTTCAGTCTATTCAAAGTCAATACTGAGCTTTCTATCAAGTGAAGTACTGTTTGTTTGCCACTTGGTTATTTTATTCCAGTGCTTTTGCAAACTATCAATCACTGGGCCTGCCCTAACCCACAATGAGGAACTGGGTTCAACTGCCAACTAATGGGAAGAGCTGATTGGATCACGTCGCACTTCACATGTTATACAGGCTCTGTGAATATATACACTGCACGGTTTTCTCAAAAGGCATACATTTTTCAACACTTTAAAAAGTTCAGTCAGCAATATTATAATTAGTTTAATTGTGTTTGAGCATTTTAGATGGCATCGACAACTTTGAAGTTCATGATTTCACTTTACAATTTTTATTGGCAAAAGTTCTTTGTGTTTTGAATTGGTTGTGTTCTGTTACTTTGGACGGGAGGCCAACGTTCGTCCTGGAGAGCCACAGTCCTTAAGGTTTTCCGGCTGTCGTTTTAATCGTCAGTGGCTGAAGACCTTAAAATCAACGATAGACTCCTGAACCAGTGTTGGCAGCTCCTGACATAAGGATATAGCATTTTAAAGTAATTGTATTTGCTTTGGGTTAGATACCAATGTCCTAAAGAACATTGAAGTACAGAATTATGGTTTTAATAAATGGCAAAGCCTCGTAGTTCTATGTAATCCAACCGTGAAGGGTAATTGCAGTAAAGTTACTAATGTACAAATTATGCCAAACTTTAAAAAAAATTACAATCTAGGAACCAAGTCATGCAGTGAAAGTAAGTAAAATTATGTTCTTAAACTCTGCAGAAACAGTTCTCCCAATTTCTTATAGGTTTATAGCAGTACACAAGTGTGTGCTGGAAGTGTTCATATACCCACCCACAGACGTGTGCAGTGCTGTCACCGTAATATACAAAAGGAATAATGCATGCCTTGGGTGGTTGAGCATGTTGCCGCTGGCACACAACACGGTCTCAAGTGCATTATTCCTATTCTGCAATCATGGCTCGCACTGTAAAAAAAAAAAAAAAAAAAAAAAAAAAAAAAGCACAAGTCATTTCTTGCTTTAAAAGTGATTTTAATTGGACAAAAAGTTTGCGTTTTCCATTTACAGCTGTAGTAAAGCATCAGCTGTGACGTTCTAATAGATGGTGTTCTGTTTTAAAGCTCTCTGGAGCTGTTTCTGACAGAGGCATACCATTGTAGTAGACACTGTATTAAGCTGTTCTGTTGTGATGGTGTTCTATATACATCTGTTTGTGTTCCTCTCACTCACCCACTCAAACCCAGTTGGTTTGTCGTTTCATGGATGCTTAATTTCTGTCATTCTAAGTTGTCCCTCAAGAGTCGATCTCCTGGTGTCCTTTATGCTGCTTTTGTTTGTTTTTCTCCGAGACGTGCTGTCTAGTCTCCCGGCTGCTGCGTGTTATAAAGGCTCTTTGAGATTCCCACAGTCCTCATGTTTAAGGTGACATTCCCTTCAGGAATTGTCATTTTATTCAGTGTTATTGACAGTTGTGGTGGATTGATATGTCTGTCTAGGTTTTCAGTGAGGAGGTTGCTGGTTCAACATCTGCAATCCTTGGGTCGAGTGCAAGGTTGACCAATCAGACCAAGAATTTTTCTTGCTGTTTGTAGAATGCTTTATTATAAATATAATTAAGGCTTCTGTATTTTGGTTTTATTAATTTTCGGTGCTTATTGAGCTATTTTGAGTTAAATCAGGGCTTTTGCTATAATGTTAATTATTGTTTTCAGTTACTTTCCAAAATGCTCGTTTTTGGTTTTTTTTGTCAATATGTCCAGTAGTAACTCAACAGTACTTGCACACTTTAGACTTGTACCTTCTTTGTCTTCCACCCTTCTGGTCACGGTTACATTCTTCTGGGTTTTTTTTACATTTTGCCACAGTTTGCAGTTCAAAGCGGAGTCTCCCAATAAAGTGTAGGAATGTGCTGCCACTCGGTAGTTGGGGCTGGTTTAAATTACTCGGAACGAATCGGTGATCAATACAAGTCAGGAAGGAGGGACATTGCCTGACTGCATTGGGAGAGATAGTTTGTGTGTTTTTTTTTTTTTTTTTTTTTTTTTGTAGTCAGTAGGTTTTTTTTATGAATGGCGAAGGAGTGTTCAACCGGAATTGAGTAACCATTTCCATAGTTTTTCTGGTGTTTATTGGTTATACGCAGAATTTATATATTTAATCGGGTGGGGTGTTATCAGTTAAAAACTAAAATCAGAAGCCCTAAATATAATGTAATATGTTTATAAGGTGACGCCACTATGTACAAATATCAAATACATGATATTTTCACTTGCCTTTGCTCTGCTGTGCAAGTAAACTGGCTTTGTCAGTACTCGCACTGGTTTTGCACATTCGCAGAAAGAAAATGTGGCTTTGCAACACGTACCACATGGGTGACGTAGCTCCTCTTGCAAAGTGATAGTGTCGGCTGGAAAGGGGTCGCTGTACGAAAGTCCAGCCGGCATAACATCGGCTAGTCGGCATATAAAGAAATAATGTGCCTGGTGGGGAAACTGATGTGCATGTACTGATTCTGCTCGCCTTGTGAGATTCTGTAATGGAATTTGTGGAACACTGGGTGCAAAAGCCCAATCTCGCCATTCCTGTGGTGATGGCTCGGTGTTCCCTGGTAAACAGAAAGGACAGCCTGTCAGCCCCGTCCTTACTGAGATCCCTGTAGTCACAGAACTTAAAGGAGCTCAGTAGCATGCTGTACCACTGACTACGGTACCGAAAGCCTATCTAAGCTCATCCGGTTCCTAGCAGCCAGTTGATCTCAGAACTTTGACAGGTTGAGTCTTAAAAGGATCCAGTAATTTGCGCCTCAACTTGGCAAGGTAACATAGCAATGGACAGTAAAACTTGCTTAAAGACCAGCTCGCAAGTAACAGCTTTAGTTTCTTTTGAGTAAAGATGCTGTTTATACAGGGTGAGTCTTAATGCAATATAGGTATTCGGGGCAGCATTACCAGGTTCACTGGAATAAAAGGGGTCAAGCTAATGGTGGGGCTCAGTTTGAACACAGTGTTGCTTTGCTTCCGAATCGCCCTCTCTGTGTATCCAGTTCAGAGTTTGAAAACCGAAGAGCATTATTCAGCACAGATCTGCGCTAAATCAAATTTATTAAAATTGACGTTTTAAGAGTTGCACTTTTGTAATTGTGGACCTATTAACTGAGGCCCCTGGTGCAGATTATCAGTTATAACCCCTTGCTAGCATCAGGGCGCTTTTTAATGGGCTCTGGTTAAATAGCTAATCAAGATGCTGTGAAATCAGTACCCACCCCTGGAGCAGAAATACAGCGTGGCTCAATGACCTCTTGATCTACGAGAGGGTTATACAAAGGTTGCTTTCACAGGTCATGTTCTCCTTTTTCTGAAGGATTTTTTATTTGTGAATGTTGAGAGTTGACCGCTCTAGTTCAGCTGAATCCTGCGTCTGCTTTTAACAAAAAAGAAAAAAAAAAAAGTTAATGGCAGTCAATTCTAAACCGCAGTCAACTGTACAATAAAACGTACTTCTGATTTAAAGGGAATGTAGTAAAAGTGTGTATAAACTACATCACGGAATGATCACGGCTACAAAGATTTGACTTTATGAACATTTTTGTAGTACAGTATGTTCAAACATTTGGCTAAAAAACTCACCAGTGTGAGGTGGACAAAAACAGTTAATAAAAATAAGAAATATATATTGATGAATGACTGCCACAGTGGAAATTGTAGCTGTTAAATTTGAACTGTTACCAATAACTTAATTACTTTTTTTAAACTGTAAATTGTGACTGGTGGTAGATTTGTTTTATTTTTTTAAAACAAAACCACACACTGAGGTTTCATGTTCTGTATTACCTCAGTGACGTTGGTTGCCCCGCTGATTTCTGGGAAGAAGACGCTGTGAACCGCAGTCCTGCAGAGACAGACACCTGATCTCTCATATCTAACGCAGCTGGGACTGAAGCCACACCACCTTCCCACTGCAGTGAGGACCCCACAGCAACAGATAACATGGAGTGAGTCACATTTCTCCATCTTGTACACCACACCCCCCCTCCACTCTGCCTTCTTGGGCACACATCAGTGCTGCCCTTGTTTTAAGAGTGGCAAAACGCTTGCTGTTAAATGTTTCAGGCTACCAGTGCAGTGTGTCAGGGAGGTTGCATTTTAGCTTCTGTAGACCTTACTGATGTTTAAGTTGATTTCAAGCGTTTATCAATTGAAATGAACAGAATTCTAGGATTGTTCGAATTTTATTGCGCTGGATAATCTAATGAGTTTTGGGGTTTGTGTGCAAATGTAATTTGAGCCCACTTGTGCGTCATACAAAACTTATTATTCAACCAATTAAGTGAAGTTGTCCTAGGTAAAGAATTTTGGCCACATTTTAACCATGTGACTCTTCTTGGTACTCCTGAGCACGAATGAACATTATCACTTCCAACTCCTTTATTTACCTTGAACATCTAACAAGCCCTCAATCTGGTGTAACAGGCTGCTTGGTACTTATTTAAATTACATTTCTCATTGTTTTCCTAGGGCCTGGTTGTTAAGTAATTAATATTTAGAACCGATGTTATCCTTTGTGTTCATACAATAGTAAGTGTTCACTCTTTCCCATATACACACATGCCACACATGTATTGTTTGCATAAATTAACATACTAGTTTGTTTTGGCAGACTCCTTTATCTGAGGTGATTTACAGGTGTTACAAGGTTATAGTACAAAAACAATGTTGTATTCTAGTAGTATTTAAATATGAGAAATGTAGGATTACGACAATTTGTGTCTGTGATGACATGATAGTAGTCTGAGCTGAGGATCCAGTAACGTGGTGCACAGTAGGAGGGTATGAAGAGATCTACAAGCGCAGTCTAAACAGGGGTGTCTTGACGAGGCGGCGAAATGGATCCTTTCAGTTGCAATCGGGGGGGGGGGGGGGGGGGGGGGGGACCTTTACTGTGGACGCTGGAATTGTGCTTCTACACTGCAGTGGACTCGGCTGCATTGATGTTGGACCAAGAAGATTTGCACGCTGGTTTCCTGCGGTGGATTGCTACATATCAAAGCATCTATAACAACTCCTCAGAACAATTGTGCATCATTGTGTTTTTCCTAAAGGGCATTATACAGTAATGTTTTTTTTATGGCTTTACTAAAGTTTATTCAGATATTTCATTTAAACTTAAACTTCTGTTGGTAAAATCATTATTGGCCTGTGCCTTGCCATTAAGCCAAGTATTCCTGATGCATATTAAATGCATGCTGGCTGGATTGGATGACCGCAGGTGGTCAGTCTATCGTCTTTAACCCCTTTCAGCCCTGGCAGGACCTCAAGTGAACGCCATCTTTTAAACTGTATCCTATTTTAATATGTATCTCCTCCTATAATGCTGAATCTTGCAATAGAATGTTATTTTTTAGCAAATACCCCTCCTATATTTTTTATTTTTTTGTTAAAAGGTGTTGTAACCCCTTTGCAGCCTCCATAGGCTGTTTGATTGCCCTTGTGGTCTTTGGGCAGCTGCCATTGGCCAAGTTTTGATTCCAAGCTATGTGTCCCACCTTGGCTGTCTTACTGCAGCAGTAAACTGCTCCCAACTTCATGTAGAGACAGTCGAGCCCATTGCAAACCAGCCAGACTTGTCTGTTTACTTGCATAGCTTGAGTGACACGCTGTTTGCTATGAAGATATTGGGTTTTTGACAGGGTACTTAAGGTAACAAGTTATTTAATCTAGTTTTTTTTTTATTTTGTATGTCTTGTGATCTTACAGGGAAAAAAAATACTTGTCAGGGTGAGAATATAGTAATGTGTTCTGGCAAGTGTCTGATGTGGGGCGACATCATTGACAAACGCTTGGCTGTAGCGTTGTAAATTTCGCAGGTTTACTGACAGGTAAATTAGATTTTTCGATAACCCTGTTTTATTTCTCTCCTCTTGCTCTCTCCCAACCCCCCTCCTCCCCCCCCCAGTCTGTCCCCAAACAGCCTGATGGCAGGCAATGTAACCAACAAGAACGACCCTCGCTCCCTGAACTCCCGCGTGTTCATCGGAAACCTCAACACCCTGCTGGTGACCAAGGCGGACGTGGAGGCCATCTTCAGCAAGTACGGCAAGGTCGTGGGCTGCTCCGTGCACAAGGGCTTCGCCTTCGTGCAGTTCCTGAACGAGAGGACCGCGCGTGCCGCCGTGGCTGGGGAGGACGGCCGCATGATCGTGGGGCAGGTGCTGGGTGAGTAAGGTTGGAGAATGCGTGCCTTTAATAGAGTTAATAGGTCAAAACGGAGGTGTCCAACAGATAGTCGCTTTTGTAACAAGCAGCTTGTAGAATCACCGATGAACCAATCCTGGGGGGGGACTTTGCTTGGAGAGTAGTGGTTTTGAGATCAGTCCACTTTTCAAGGAACCTGACGAGCCAAATGCCTCCCCTCGTTCAAGACTTCCTCAAATTGAACAGAGCACTAGATTAAGGGAACACCAAATGCAGATACTCTGCGATGGACTGGCGTCCCATCCAGGGTGTAGTCCCGCCTTGCGCCCTGTGTCTGCCAGGTTAGGCTCCGGCTCACCGTGACACTGTAAAGGATTAAGTGGTTCATGATGATGGGTGGAAATGCAGATACTGGAGATGTTTGAAATTTCAGATTTTATCAGGTGTGTTTGGCAGGATATTGAATAAGTAAAGGTCTCTTTGATCCCTTGTGTTTTTTCACACAAACCCCTGAGTAATTGCAAAGATTAAACGCCACACTCTAAGTAAAACTGCAGTAATCGGCAGGCATTTTTTTTTTTTTCAGATATTAACTTGGCATGTGAACCCAAACCTCATCGATCGAAGTCTGGGAAACGTTCAGCTGGAGACATGTATGGGTAAGAGTCTATTTTGTTTCTTCAGTCTGAACTAGATACGATGGACTTGGGATCAAGCTTGATCTTTACAGCTGTTCACTGGATAATTTTCCTGGAAGAAATTTGTTGCACCAACCCACATGCTGTTTGTGAGAGAGCATACTAGTAGCTGATTTTAATTATAATCAGCTGTTTGAATTCATTTGTATTAATACCATGACCTATTCAGCTGTGGCAAATGGTTGTTCTTCCCCTAGTGTACTGTGGTGTTATTTCTGAAAACATTAAATATGATGCTTGTTTCTAATGTGTAATTTAACCCTTAAATGTTTGGGCTGTCGTGCCACTGTCTGCATCTGTGCCTAGTCTCCCTTGCGACCTGTTGGTCTCTCTCGCTGTTCCCGTGTCTCGCTGCTATTTAAACTTGATTTAACTCATTGTAATTGAATTTAAATACCCTGCTTTGATGTAATCAGTGTTGATATCTTAACCATGTAATGCCTAAGCATTTTTTAAATGAGCAAAGCTACTTTATTTAGGTAAATAGATTCTGTTTTTTGAACAAAATATGTATTTTTTTTTTTTTCCCAGGCCAGCAACACAATCTGTCAAATGCTGGCTTGAGGCTGGATTTAAGAGTGACTAAGCATTGTAAAACATGTGAAATGGGCTCTACAGGGTAAATTCGCTATACGCAACAGGGGTGTGCAATTCGTATTGGCTGACGCCCGGGAATACAGCATTGTATGAAGGACAAGAAGTTTTGCAGTTACTTTGCCTGTCGGACAAATAGTCTCACAGGCAAAATTTTAAAAAAAAAAGTGGTTTTTGGTAGAAACAGTAAATGTTTTAAAAATCTGGGGTTCAGGAGTTACAAAACTGAAAACATCAAGAAAAATATGAATTCCACAAAGCAGCAGTAACAGTTGACAGTGATTCCGTATCTGTGTTGGGACAAGGAACCTTTTGTGTATCTTGAAGAATGTAGTGAACCAGTCGCGCTACAAGGCTAGATCCGCCCCGAAAACAACAAATAAAACCAAAATCCTTTGTTATATTCTACTTTTTGTGTTTTTTGGGGACGAGACAAGTAGATTGGACAAGAAGCTTTTAAAAAATTGGGCACCCCTGCACAAATGCTTTACCTAGTCTCGTACCCAGTTGTGGTTATATTTTTTTTCAATCCGGCTGGTTTCCAAATATGTTCATGTTAAAAGCTATTAATCTATTGAATTGCATTTGTTTCCTCTAGTTCTTCGTTTGATCTGGATTATGATTTTCAGAGAGACTACTACGACAGGTAACTTAATTTAAACATGTCTCAAATGAAAGGTACAATGAGCAGTGCTGTTTTTAGGTTATTGGACAGGTGATTCACAACAGATGCATCGATAACACTATCCAAAACCAAAAAAAGAGGCTGTTTACAAAAGCCTGAAATGCAAGGTACACAGTAATTTAACATATGCATTGAGAACTATTGTAACAAGTAATCCAACTATTAAAAAGCAATTCCTCAATCCACGAGTTAACAAAGGCTCGCTGTCTCTCGTTCCCCTGCAGGATGTACTCGTACCCCTCTCGCGTCCCTCCCCCTCCCCCTCCTCCCCTGTCCAGGCCGGTGATCCCATCCAAGAGGCCACGGGTCAGCGCTAGTGGGGGCGGCCGTCGCACCAAGAGCAGCTTCTCCTCCAAGGGCAGCCAGCGCAGCTCCTCGCGCAGCAGTGAGTATCAACACAGGAGCAGCGGTGAGGATCTGAGTCAAAGCATTAAATAGAGGGGGTTCCAAACCCCTGGGGGGGGTGGGGTGGGGGGATGGATGCAGTGCTGTGGGATTTCATAAGTGTTTTTTTTTGCTTTGGGGTTTCAGAGGCTGTGTTGCCAGTCCAGTTGGGGTGTGAAGACTGGGGCTGCCCGATCAGGGGTTAGAGCAATAGTTCATTTACAGTGATGCTATCAAGTTTGTTTAGATCATTTATTTTGCCAAGGAATTAAAAACAAATCTGAAGTCCACCATACCAGGGGCGATTTGTTGTCCTGTGTGAGACAGTGGCAGATGAAGAACTGTCTGTTTTATGTGCTTGCACAGCTGTTGCTGAGTTGCTGGGGAAAACGAGTGGTAAAATCACTTACCAAGACACGAATGCGAGAAGAGCCGTTCCAGCAGGTGAGATCGGCACTGGCACTCTCTTGACTTTGTACCATGTGGTGTCAACAGCTGAGCTTATTGGTGAATTTACGAGAGGCTTGTCGCTAATAGAGAAGTGCTCTATTTGCTAACAACCTGTCGTTCCTTGCAAGCGACAGACAATTTTTTATCGCCCAGGGTGATTTTGTCGCGATGACATTTCGGCAGCGACAAAATCGCCTATTTATGGTGGCCTGAAGATGAGGTGTGAAGACTAGGGCAGCTAGTTTCCAGTGCAGTACAATCTGGCATTGGACCAACGGGTCTGAACAGCAATTGGTTTTATAAAGATATTATCAAATTTGTCTAGGTTCTATTTCGCTGAAAAGATCATTGTTCTTGTAGGCAATTCTGTTTGACAGCCCTCCTAAAGTTAACAAATGCCAACATTAAGTGAAAATGCATGCCTTGTAATTAAAAGGGCTGTTGTGTCGCTGCAGCTAACTGAACAATGTAGACAAACTGAACTGTCAACACTTATTATTGCTACATTTTGATTCCCTTGTTGACAATGTTGAAAGATTTGTGGCTGCATCACCCCTTGCTTCTGAATGAGCATGGTAAACAATTGTTGGCATTTGTGTGTTTTATCAATATATTTTCTACTAACAAGGATTGAAGTCTGTGGATTATTTTAAGAATTATATGTGTTTGCAGTTGCCAAATTTTGCATGTAAATAACTGCTCTTACTGGATTATACCATTGTACACAATGGTAATGTTTCAGTGTCATAACTTTAAGCTAGTTTAAATATTTCAGTAGTTTATTACATTCTTGCATATTGCAAGCTAGCAATTGTTCACTGTTAATTGTATCGTGATGTGTATCTCATCACAACCCATGCACTGATGTATGTGAACCCAGCCAGAGCCGCAGGTTTTGTAATTGCCCGTCTTCCCTCTCAGTGAAAGCTGATGACCTGCAGACCATTAAGAAGGAGCTGACTCAGATTAAACACAAGGTGGATTATCTGCTCGAGAGCCTGGAGAGGATGGAGAAAGACCACGGCAAGAAGTCGGGTAGGGAGAAGTGATGCAACAGTGTCAGCCACCCTCAGCCACGCCTTGCTTCAGTTTTAATAACCAAGAACATGGTTGTGTAACAAAACTCCTTGTAGCGCAGGGGTGGCCAAAGCTGACCCTTCCACTCCTGGTCTCTGTTCCAGCCCTGTTCTCAATTGTTTAATTGAACCAAATAAACCTCCATCCAGACCCTGAAGCAGTTCATCGTCTCATTTTGCTTGTTAAACCTGGAGTGGAAGGGCCTGAAAACTGAATTCTGAAGTCTTACTGCTGAATTAATTTTTGTAGATATGGAAAGTGTATTTACTTTTATGCTGCAGGTTAGTATGTGTTTCTGTAAAGTACAACTACCAAATTAACAGTAACTACATGTTTTGTACACATTGGTACGTAAATTTGTTGCTTGAAGTGGTGGCTTTTGGGCCAAACATGTCGCTAGCAGAAGATAAGGGAAGCGCTTGATTGAAAGCCACGAGACCAAGGACTCTGAAAGCATGGCTTGCAAACAGAATTCTTTTAACCCAGTGTAGAACCAGATATCATGTATTCTAAAATATAAAAATACATGGTGTTTCTTTCAAAACTGCACAAAGGAAAGCCCGTAAGTTAAGATTGATGGCATTCTTGTTTTGGGTACAATCGCTGCAGTAGCGCTGTGTTGGTCTGGTTTCCCGCTCCCCGTGTGTAGATACGAAGAGCAGCAAGCCGGATGAGCCACAGCCCCAGCACAGCAGCAGCAGCAGCAGCTCCAAGAAGGAGGAGGCAGTGAAGATGCAGAGCGAGGTGGTGGGAGACTCGGACGACGATGAAGGGGACCTGCTCGACGACGAGGACGAGGTACAGAGGGCTTTCACTGCTCTAGCACCGTTTAACAAACCACCACGCAGACCCAGGCGACCGCTGCGATGGCAGAGTCGTTGAAAATACGAGCGTTTGCGCCATGTAAAACACAGCATTGGAACGCAGTGATTTAAGCTTGGAAAGTTGTGTAATCAATTCCACAGGTGTAGATTGTAATTGCAATTACAAATGAGACAATTCATTGGGATTGACCCAGAGTATGTAACCATGTTCTTAGTTATTAAACTAGACACCCTAATTGAGACAATACACACAGAACCTCTGTTTTCTAGTGGCAAAAACAGTCCAAATATTACAACGCAAATTGTGCGCAAGGGCCTGTTTTTAATATTTTGGCCCGTATGGTGTCTTTTAAATACGAATGTTTTAGCATAGTGTTCTATAGTGTTTTTTTTTTTTTAGTAATAGCAGAAGGCATTTTAGGAATGTTAATGAATTAATATAAAAGTTTCATCCAGTTTCACTCAAAATAATGTAAACGTCATCAGTGTATTGGAAATGCCATCCAGCAAGATACTACCTGGCTGTATCTATTTCTTTTGGGTATGCGAAGCTGGCGTTCTTTGCTGTGGATTTCAGAGGGAGTGTTGCATTGCCTCTGGCGCTCCCGTGGGTTTGGGAGGCAAAACTGGCAGGGATTGTGGAGACCAGTGGTACTCCAACCCCCAGGCCCTTGAGATCCAGTCCAGCGTTTTACTCCAAGCAGGTTCTGATGTAGTTAATTGAAGCTGCTAAGAGGCAATTGACTAATTTGGGACCTGCATGGGCTGGCCTTTATCCTCCAGTGCCCGTCAGCTGCCAGCATCTGCTCTCTACTCGCTGGGTGTAAAAGGCGATTTTTGGTTTGGGCGTCTAGTTACCTTCAGTTCTCATGCGCTCTTGTAGGGAACGTAATTGCACGTTGTAAAACTGGGGAGACCCAAAAGAAAACTGAACTATTAAACATTTGTTTAAAAGGAATTAATGAGGCATTGAAATAATCTCTCTTGTATGGTTGAAAGAATGTTTTCATAGTATTTTACAGGTGCAAGCGTCGGGTTCTGTCATGTTCTGCTGACTCTTGCAGGTGAAGAGTCGTGGCGGGCGCGAGGAAGAAGAGAACGATGAAGAGGAAGACCGGGAGCAGGAGGAAGGGGAGGATGATGGGGACAGTGCTAACGGAGATGATGACTCTTAAACACCCTGCCTGCTGTGCTGCAGTGACTGCCCTCCTTGCACCTCCTGAAACCTGTTTAATTGTCAACCCTCCCAGCCCACGACTGTGCGTCTCTCTGACGTGACCCTTCCCTTTTGTCTCTGTTTTTATTTTTGATACCTCTTAAATAAACCATGTGTTTTATATCCTACTAGGCAGGGGTCTTTGTATTTTTTAATTGTTTTGTTTGTCTAGATGGCTGTTGTGGTAGTGTTTTTAGATGCACTCTCTGAGTAGACAAGAAGACAGCAAAACAAATATTCTATGCAAAATTAAGTAAGCCTAGATGACACAGGTACCATAACCCCATTTTCAATTTTTATTTATTAATACTGTAAAAACCTAAGTATTTTTAGGTGGTCCTAAAAAGGGGGAAGCGACTTATACACTGGTGTGACCTGTAGGCTTTTTTGTGAAGTTAAGGTCTGGTGCAGGTCTTTTTTTTTTTTTTTTTTTTAAAAGCAGCAGATGCAATTCTCCCGCTCTACCACCAGGGGGAAGTAGAGGACGCAGGTTTTTTGTTTATTTTTTTAGCAGTCGTCCATACCCAGGGCGATCTTAATTATATACAAACAAAATACATATAATTAAAATTACAGTACAATTAAGAGCAAAATACAATGACTTTTGTCCTAATAAGAGCAAATACAAAACGCAATTGAAGTTCTGATAAGTTACATTAGGGTTTGCGAGTGCAAGTGAAGTACAAAATACTACAGATTGGGTGAAGTGCAGGATTAACCCTTTGAGTAGCAAGTTCTAAAATGCACTGCCAGTCCAACAGGAGTGTTTTTTTATGGTAAATGTTCTGTGTATGTCTTCACTGAGATCTGATTCAGTGGAAGAGTTGTATGTAAATGGATTTAAATGGGAATTTGAATTTAGTATTACAAACACTTTTCTCGCAGCGATTTTTGCCGGTTTATAGACACTTGGCATTGACTGGGTTTATTGTATGTAATTCAGTCAATATGTGGCAGAAGGTGCAAGAGACCAGTAAAAGGTGTTAGAGACTTGGTACAATATTATGTGATCAGTTTTGTAGGCTCAGTAATTCAAGTTTTAAACTTGCAGAATGTACAGGTACGTTCATACTTCCTGGGGACCAGAGAGCAGCGGAAGGTGGTCAGGGAGGCACCGGGCAGTCCTGACATCGTCAGGAAGGTCGTTCCACCGCTGCGAATGAGGGTGGAGAAGGAGCGGGCTCTGGAGACAAGGGAGCGTAGAGGAGGTACAGCCGGTCTTCTACTGCAGGTGGAGTGGAGAGGTGAGGGTCTGGAGGTAGCTAGGTGCAGTCTGGTCAAGGCATGGTTAGGTGAGTACAAGAATCTTTAGGTGTAGGGAGAAAGATGAAATAGTGATCAGAGAGGGTGGAGGGGCAGCAGCTTATAGAGGAGGTGAGGTCCAGTTGACAGCATCTTTGTGGATAGCATCTTTTTACACTTGCAACTTTAAACTCTGTTTCAAAGCTCTTTTCAAAACGTCCGCTCTAGTGCACTGGAGTTTGAGATCTGTCTTCTAAATCACTGCAGGAAGAGCGATTTTATATTAAAGTAAATAAATAAATAACACATGCTGTGGCTTTTCTGTTTCATGCCACGTCACGGATCGTTCTCGCTGCGCTGACTATTTGACAATGTGGGCATATAATCCTGAAGCTGGCAGTGCATTAGAGCAGGCGTTTTGAAAAGAGCTCCGAAGCAGACTTTTTAAAGCTGCAAGTGTAAAAAATGGTCAGGATGTTAACAATGAAAAGGAATGACTGGCATTATTTAAACTGGTGTAGCAGCACGTTGGGGATGTGCGAGACACTGTTTCAGAACCCCACTACTTGCTCTAAATTTCAGAAAAAGGGCAAGAACTGAAAACCATATAACATGAATAACACAAGTAAAATGATAGCTTAAGCTCTTTGCATTCTACCTCTTAATACTGAAGGTGACTTGCAATGCTGTCAACAGGAGTAGGACTGGGGCTGCTTTTGTTTTTTTCTTTCTGTATTTTATAATGGTCTTCTCCAGTATGAATCATCCCCTGGCCGTGACCCAGGACTCCAAAAGACTGTCCGATTCAAATTAGATTGTCTCGCCTCTCAGTAAAGTGACAGGGAGACAGGCGCAAATAAAAAAAAAAAAAAAAAAAAAAAAAAGCTCTTTAATAGCTCCACCCTGGAAACCAGTGGAAAGGTCGAGAATTTAGCAGCGTGCCTTCAGTCCAGGCTCCAGGCCAGTGTCGGAGGAACTGTACCCCTCTATCCTCTCGTTCATGCAGTATACTCAGTGTATGGTTTATTTTTCTTTAGTGGTTTATATAAAATAGGGTTAACAGACATCCCAGGGATTTTTTGTCCCGGTCAGAAACAGTAAAATTGTTTTTATTTATTTATTTTAAGTAAGAAAACCTTATTTAGTGTGTGCGATGAATTAATCAATTTTTATTTAGCGCCTTTCTAGAGGACCACCATCACAAAGCACTGTACAAGATGCAATAACAAGAAGAAAATCCATAGTACTTCAAATACAAAGAAATGCATCATACATGATATACAGTAAAAAAAAAAAGTGCATAATACATGATAGCAGCATAATGCATGAAATAGTAGAAACAGCACAGCAGCTAATAACAGATATCAAGCTTCAAGAGCATGGAAAGCAAGAGAGAACAGGTGGGTCTTCAGAGTTGATTTAAAGCGAGCGACGGTGGGAGCATCACGCATCAAAGCTGGGAGAGAGTTCCAAAGAGTCGGAGCCAAGAAGCTAAACGAGCGCTCGCCGAGTGTGGTGCGCTTTGGCTTGGAGATAACAAGCAGGCCCGAGTCGGAGGACCTCAGCTTGCGGGCCGGGGCACAGCGGGTCACCAGGTTGAGGAGGTACCCGGGACCTGTGTGATGGAGGGTCTTGTAGGCAAGCAGGAGAGTTTTGAAAGTAATCCTGAACTTTACAGGTAGCCAGTGCAGCTGGGCAACATGTGGGGGGGTGGGGTGACGAGAACATGTGTTTTACATCTTGTAATGATCCTGGCAGTGGCATTCCAAACTAGCTGCAGTCGGTTTATGGCGCGTGCCGGGAGACCACCATAGATAGAGTTGCAGTAGTCGAGTCGAGAGGAGATGAATGCATGACAGAGTGTCTCCGCATCTGGGAGGGAAAGGTAGAGACGGACTTTGGAGATGTTTCTAAGACTCTACCAATGTCATTTCCAATGGAACCCTGACGCACTTAAACTCCTCTGTTAGAGCTGAGACTGGCAGCTGCAGAATCCCTTTACCAAACAGTCCCACTCTGCTGAGGCAGCGTGGAACTCCCACGTATGAACTGATTAACGCTTTCAGCTTCTACTGTTGTCAAGGAAACCTCGTACACAGTGAGCGACTGCAGAAGTGTTGGCAGCAGGCCAAGCTGAAAGTTTGTTTGCTCAGTAAAGCGCTGCTGTCTATGCTTTTCAACCCTGCAATAAATCCAGATGTTTAATTTTGTAGTTATGATTGTATACTGCTATTTTAATGGCTTCAGATTTGATATGATGCCAGTGAATTGAAGGCAAAAACACCCAAGTTTTTCACAAGGAATCTGGTAACCCTAAATATTATTATTGTTATTATTATTATCCATCCATCCATTATGACTCCACTTCTCCTGGTGAGGGTCGCGGCTATTATTATTATTTAAGAATGTAATCTGGATAAATAAACGATTTACCAAATACATGGGGTGCAAAAGCTGCCTATCTTCTGTTCCGTGTGAATGCCAACCACTTACACAAGTTAACTTCACCAACTTTGCAAAAGTAAGCAAAACGAACTGTCTTGTTTTGTACTAAAACAAATGTATTTTTCACATCAGTGCAGAGTTGGGTTAGGTCAGGAGATCCAGCCAGCTTACCTCACCTGACGCCATTTTCTAGTGAGCTGATCTGCAAAGCATGTTGGTGTGACGTGGATGGTTGTGCTCTATCAACCCTTCTTCCTCTTTCTCGTCCTCCTCCATGCCAGTGTCACTGCCTGTCAACGCACTCTTCTTACACCTGGGATTCTGTTTCACAGTCCCCCCTCTCTGATATATTGTTACAGCCCTATCACACTTGACAGGGATCAATTACGCCACCTGCTGTTCCTAACGAAATCCTGCTTAAAAAAAAAAAAGATTGCTGCCGGTCGGAAACCTGATCCACTCTTGAGGACTAGCCCTGACTAATCACAAAAAAGACCCCGTTGCACTCAAAGGTACAACTACATGTAGGCTGATCCCAGGACTTCATGGCATAAGCTAAGAGACGCTAAAATAATACAATCTCTTCAGTCTAGGAAAAAAAGAAAGGAAGAAGTATACAAAATCATAAATGATCTAGATAGAGTTAACCCAAGACACGACTTCAAATTTAGCATAGAGAAGAGGACATAAATGGAAGCATAAGTTTCTTTCACTCCTCAGCCCACTGGGAGGTAAATCCGCAGTGCAGCTTGGGGGTGTGTCAGTCGTGGAATGGGAGCAGTTGATTTGTGTGATGTTCACCACCTGTGGCATGCTGGGGCTTGTGCAGGGTATTGTGGGAACAGAAACCTCTCTTCTGCTCGGTAACCTGGTCCTTGGCAGTGAGCTGTAGATTATAGCAGCTCCCCTCGGCTGCTGATTAATTGCAACAAAGCTGAAAACGGCAACCAGGCTCCCCTTTGCATTGCTAAGGAAATCCACAGACACCAATAGCAATAACATCCATTCCACCATGAACAAGTACAGTAGAGAGCCTGCAAAGCCAGCGTTGTGTGTCTTGATGCACCAGGGAGGCTGCAAATAGGCTGATCCCTGGAGCCAGTCCCCACTTCTATAATCTCATTTTATTTTGGCGAGTCCAGTAGTTGCATGAAGTAAATAACAGCGACGCTCCTGTAATGAGCATCACGAAGCGTGATTACAGGCGTTCCTTCCTTTTCATGCACTTTTCTGTGCAGGTCTCAAGACACACGTTATAGCAAAAAATGCATTTTCATTTCAGTGCATGCGCATACTGGGAGCATTCGTAGAATCAATCCAGAGAGGCTTGGAGCATCAGTACCAAGCTGCTTCCAGGGCATTGAGACGCGTATTTGCTTACTTTCGTCACCCAGGTCAACCCTGTTTTATCAAAAGCAGCGTGAAATCGAGTAGCAGAACCGCATGACATTTGGTCCCGACCCGGATTTGTGTTCCCGCAGCTTAATGAAAAAAAGTGCTTCCTGCCTTCTGTTCTAAACTTTTACTCTGCTTCCATTAATGCCCTCTAGTCCTAGTCTTGGTTTACTTTATACCTTTTAGGGTTTTATAAATGTTACTGTATCCAGTATGATCATTTGCATGCATTCAAGCAGTCTGCTGCTGTTATGCTTTAAAGTTGTTCAAATAAGGAAGGTCTAAAAATGAAAGTAAATTAAAACAGCAAAACTTTAATATTGCAAAACTGAAAAGATTTTTTTTTTTTTTTTAGATTCTACATAAATATATATACGAGTGTACAAAAAATTAGGAATACCTCAATTCTTCGGGCATGGACTCTACAAGGTGTCGAAAGCGTTCCACAGGGATGCTGGCCCATGTTGACTCCAATGCTTCCCACAGCTGTGTCAAGTTGGCTGGTAGTGGATCTCTACTCCGAATAGCTCGTTCCATCTCATCCCACAGATGCTCAATTGGATTGAGATCTGGTGACTGGGCAGGCCACTGCAGTAAGCTGAATTCACTGTCATGTTCGTGGAACCATTCCTGGACAATCCTAGCCTTGCGGCATGGGGCATTATCCTGCTGAAAAAATCCATTAGCAGATGGATACACTGCTGCCATGAAGGGATACACCTGATTGGCAATGATGTTCAGAGATCCTGTGGCATTCAAACATTGCTCCACTTTTATCAAGGGGCCCAATGTGTGCCGTGAAAACACACCCCACACCATCACACCCCCACCACCTGCCTGCAATGTTGAGACACGGCATGATGGATGCATGTACTCGTGGTTTTCTCCATACCCTAGTCCTCCCATCAGCGTGAAACAGCAGGAACCGGGATTCATCAGACCAGGCAATGTTTTTCCAATCCTTTTCGTTCCTTAACCCACTGCAACCGCAGTTTCTTGTGTTTTGCTGAAAGAAGTGGAACTCTGTTAGGTCGTCGGCTGCCATACCCCATTCATGTGAAGGTACGACGAGTTGTGTATTCTTTTATGGGTCTTTCAGCACCAATGTTGTCAGTTGACTAACTGTAGCCCGTCTGTTGCTCTGCACAATTCGTGTCAGCCTCCTTTGGCCTCTTTCATCATCGAGCCGTTTTCAACCACTGGCCTGCCGTTGGCTTAATGTCCTTGATACTCACGGGAAACTGAAAAAATGAAAAACCCAGCAGCGTTGCAGTTCTTGACACACTCAAACCATACCCCGTTCAAAGACACTTAAATCTTTTGTCTTACCCATTTACCCTCTGAATGGCACACATACACAATCCATGTCTCAATTGTGTCAAGGCTTAAAAATCCTTCTTTAACCTGTCTCCCCTTCATCTACACTGATTGACGTGGATTTAACAGGTTACATCAATAAGGGACCATAGCTTTCACCTGGGTTCACCTCGTCAGTCTATGTCATGGAAAGAGCAGGTGTTTTGTACACTCTGTATATTGTATTATTGTTCTATTTTACTTTTTATCTGAGTTTTTTCCAATTATTATTTGTCTTTCTTTTTCATTTTCGTTTTATTAAATGTTTTAGACTGTGTGACAGGGTCGCGTCACGGCTCAAGATGTTACTGGCAGGAAATAGACCTATTAGACAGGAAGCTGCAGTTTTACATGCAAACCGCACTCCAATTAACCGGAACAAACAAAACATGGCACAAAGGCCAAAGTAAAAGGTTTAAACAAAATAAATGCGGGCTGCACATTCTCCTTCAAATTGCAAAACAGCACAAACTCCTCAACAAACAAACCATTTATTTTTTAAACATGCAGCCACGCCCCAATCAGCCCTCAGTTACCTAACTGGGGAACAGCTGCACCCGTGATTGTTGGCAGGGACGGATTTAACCCCATCCGTGCCAACCTTGCATTCCCTCACACACTATTTACTCAAGCAGGGCTTTTGCCCTGTCACAGACTTTTTTAATGTAATGGTTTCATTGTTTTTTGTGTGAAGTGCTTTGGGATCCTGGTGCTGAAAGGCGCTATAGCAATGTGAATCGTACTGTTTTATTTTAACTGTACGACCAGCAAGCATGTTGACAGGTGTGTAACTGCAAGCTACATATTGTGTGTGTCGGTGTCTCATCCTTCTCTAATGTGGAACCTGCGGCTGTAGCAGCCACAATGAAAGTCTCCAGAGTGTTCTTGTTGCAGACTCCCTGCTCTGAGAGGCTTGTGTTCAGAGGATCGAGGGATGAGTTGGAAAGCAGGCAGTGCCAGCACTCTTTGTTTCAAACTAGTTGATTTATTGAGCTTGTGTTTTGAATTCTGTCAGCTGTCTCAGCTGCCTCACAGATAAAACCCCCAGGCAAAAATATTTGTTAAAAAAAAAAAAAAAATCACGAGGAACAGGTCACCCCACATAGTGCTGTTTGCATTAATCGAGCTTGAAATTCTAGATTTTGAAAGAAGCTGTTTTTAATGGGCTTGTTTAGCAGCTAGAATAGTTCCTTTAAAAGGACTGCTGCCAAGCGTTAGTCTTTCACTTGCATTTTTGCATATAATTTACATCACTGTGGATTGAAGTGCTAAAGTGTTAGCTATAAATCTACCTGGTATGAACTGCCCCCTCCCTCACCCCATAAGAGAAAGGGTGCTCCTTCCAGTCCAGGGGCATGGAGACTAAACTGCTCCCTCCCTCACCCCCTAAGAGAAAGGGTGCTTCCTCCCTGAAGAGGCCCGCCTCTTATTTATCTAATCCTCTGACCCCCTTGTGATGCTGATATCAAAGAAGACAAGGTTCAGAGGGTCAGTCGGGTGTTTTTTCAGACATCGTGTTTCAGGGCTGTGCAGACATTCTGTCTCGTTATCCATTAGAGCTTCAGCTTTATTTGGATGATCTCCTTTACCTTGTTTTAATTTCCGGTTTCTCTGAGATACGAACGCACCAGCTTGACATCATTTTAACGTGTTCTCGCTGTGTTGATCATTAGTGAACATTTCTGTGCTGTGGGGGTTTTGTCACGTGATTGAAAACAAGACATTTTGTGTTTGAATTGAAACTGATGGTTTATCACTATATGATAACTCACTGTTGGATAAAAACAGAACTCAGAACTACTTAGAATCGTAAATCACAAAAAGCAATCAGGACAATTATTCTTTACCAAACACACTGTTCACATGAACCACAAGTTTGAGTCCCTTGAGAACAGTCTTGCATTTCAAGCTAAGACATATTGAACTGATGAATAGCTTTGAGTCCTTTTGAAATGTATTTCGTTCCTGACTGCTGCAGACGCTGTAATTCACAGCAGGGGAAATGTTTTGCTACAACACAACAGAAGGAGTCTCTTCAATTTTGGGCAATGGTCCATGTCTTTTTATCTGGGGTTCGATATTCCATCTCTAAAGGTTGGTATTTTTTTTTTTTTTTTTTTTGGCAAGAAAGGGCTGTTGGAAGAAAGGCTGTGAAGCAGGCTTACTGGGATGAATAATCTTACTTTTAAAACCACTACATCTCAAACAGATCCCATTTGTTAACTAGGAGCTGTTCCTAACGAAGTGGCTACACCCACAGCAGTGAAAACTTGATCTGTCTGATTTTCATTTTTCAAGTAAGCCCTAAGCCAAATAAGGCCCTAATGCAAGAGGTATAATAAACTAATGTTTGTATTTTTATTTGGCAGAAAACCATTGATTCATAAGAAGTTATTTAAGCGCAGCACAGAAAACAGCACTGGGGGACACAGTTGTGAATTAAATGGATGTAGATTTGAGACATTTGTTTCACAGTGAGTGATGATGAGGATTTGCAATTGCCCAGCAATGTGGATGCTGAAACGTTGGCACTATTTCAAATCAGATGGGACAGAAGTTTAGAGATCAATCAGCTGGTCGGAACCAGGCGAGCAATGATGGGCAAAATTGCCTCTTTGCGTTCGTTTCTTTTCGATGTTTATAACATTATTCCAAATTTTGAACTGGGGGGGGGGGTAGTAGGCTTTAAAATGGGGTACCCCGTCCGCTACTAGCCTGCTCCCGGTTGCCTTCCTGTCTCCTGGCTACAGGATCGAAGTGGAGAAGAGAGCACAGCTATCGTGATGATGAAGATTCTCATCATTCTCAGAACCACGTTTCTGCTCATTGTTCCATGGGACAGAAGATGCTGGGTTCATTGACTTTGAGTTTGTTGTCCTGATGTGATATACTGTACTTGTAAAGACAGGAGGTACGTTGTTTGATGGATCTTGAAGAGCAGGGATTGTCTTTAGTGCTGGACGCTACAGTAGTTGGGGGTGCATGGAAACATGATGTAATTGAGAAACAATCCTCACTTTAAACCGTGTTGATCTAGGTCTGTCTGCTGCAGATGACTGGTTTCAAATCCATTGGGTTGTTCTAATACACGCTGTGTATATAACTGAGCTATGAATGAATTCATTTTTTAATGCAATGAAGTGCCTTGAACTTGTTTTGGAAAGCAAAATGATTTGCAGCAGGTTACTGAAAGCAATGTAGAAATAAAAAAGATTACTCAGAACCACTTGTCTTTAATGAATTGATCTCTTACTAAGCTGCTGCATTAAGGCTTATCCACACATGTTTGAATGCGTTTGTGGTTTAAGAGTGTCTTGATCGTTTTCCAGGACCTCCTCGCTGGTTAAATACAATATGAGGATGATGACATTTTCAGCGCAAAGGACCTCACCCAAACTGGTTATACAAAGCAGAGGTTTTACAAGTTCACAATTTTATAGAAAGCAAACACTCTATAGAGAAACGAATCTTATTGCAACACATCTATTCCTGAAATCAATTTGTAAAGGACGGTGTCGTGTGATACGTGTTACCATTACAGAGTCTGTCCTGTAATCAGTGAGATTGTGTGAAAAGCTCTAAAAACCATGAATGCAGTTTTTAGTGCATGTTTTTACGATGCACATAACTTATTCCAGCAGCGTTCCTTTCAACTTCTCTTGGTGTGAGGTGTGGGATTAAATGCAATTGGTCTAGTATGCTGCGTTTTGAGCCAAATAAAACTACACACACACACACAAAACAATTTCACCTTTTATGATGAAGCATTATTACAGGGACTCCATTTGAAGTCATTAAAAACTCAAAAGGAGTTTGCACAACTTAAGATCCAGTCATTTTATTAAGCTGCTTGTTCTCAGAGTGCAATCTTTTTTTGGTTGTCACTCAGTTTCCAGTTTGACTGGAATGAGTTTCACCCAAAGTTAAAATTAGAACGGTTCATATCTGAGGTCTGATTTTTAGCCTCAGAGTTACTGACTGACGTCTGCACCTGCTGTGTTGCTGCCGAGATTTATGTTTTATGAGTGATTGTGTGTTTTTTACTTCATGTTTGATGTTGTTTGCTGTGGCGCTGTGAGCCTCTTGCCAGCTTGCTGTTGGGAATGAGAATTCGTTCTCGGTGGACTCATGTGGATCAATAAAGGTTTTGTTTGATTGGCTGAATGACAGTTCACCAAGTTGACCCTCAGCAATACTTCAAGCACAGAAACCAGTGTAGAAAAGTGTAGACATAGTTCTGTGTTACAATCTGAGCTCAGAAGTTGATCTTCAGTTCTACAAGCCTGCCATAGAAATGGACCACAGGTTAGAGTAACCAGTGTCTCCCATAGATCTTCCACTCTGGGACAGATTTTTTTGCATATTTGTGGTAATGCACTGCAGTGCACTAATGATGCAGGAGGCTTGCTAAGATACTGTCAAGACATTTGGGCTGATCTCTCCTATAAGTTTCATTACGTGAGAGTCGCTGTTATCTACTTCACGCTACTACTGGGCTCGCCAAGATAAAATGAGATCTTAGAGGTGGGGACCAACCAAGACGTAGCTTCAATGTAATATAGGATCCTTCAGCCATTTTTTTCCAGGTGCATGTCTGGGTGTTGATCAGCTTATTTGAGGCGCACAATGGCAGACTCTAGGGATTCTGGGAAGGAGACTAGAACAAGATTTTTCTGTTGGTTTGCAGTGTAACACAGATTTGCAGGTTGAACAGTAAATATCAAGCAGTCATATAAATACTGCCAGCTAGAGCTTGAAGCCTCAGTCTCTCTTCGTTCGAATGGCAGCTCTGCTTTTGAGTGTGACCTCAACACAGATTTATCAATGACGCTTTTTAAAAAAAAAAAAAAAAAAAAAAAAAAAGTTTTAATTAATTTAATCAGAACCACCAACGAATGACTGGGAACATTATTAAAAGGTAAAGGGGCAGTCTATGAAAACAAAAAAACGAAGCTGTTTACTCTTGAGGCTAGCTCCTCCATTGTCTCTTCTTTCTGGATCCATTGCGCATTTTAAATTGATATTCTCTACACTGTCTTTGCCCAGTATTGATAGTGGTGGTTGTATATGGGTTGCTAAGGGCTTTCAGTTTGTTTATCCCATGGGGGAGAGGGGGAGGGAGAGGGAGAGAGGAAGGGAGAGGGAGAGAATGAGAGGGAGGGGGCGAGGGAGAGAATGAGAGGGAGGGAGAGGGAGAGAATGAAAGGGAGAGGGAGAGAATGAGGGAGATTGAGAGGGAGAGAATGGAGGGAGAGGGAAAGGGGGAGAGGGAGAGGGAGAGAATGAGAGGGAGAGGGGAAAGAGAAATGGAGATTGTTCAGCTCCTCCAACGCTTTTCACATCCTTTGTTCTCACCCTCAACGTCTTGCCAAAAAAACAACATTTTTCTTTTTCATTTCCTTAGAAAAAGTGTCTCAAAAAAAGCTCTCAAAAAAGATGCAGTCTCTTATGTGTGGGCCTTTATTTGAGAGTATGAGGGGAGATTTTTCTCAAATCTAATTTGTTACAAGTTCATACTTGCCGACATTTGGAAACTGTTGGGGGGGGGGTCGCGACTGTCCCGACCATATGGGGGCTGTTGGCATGTGTGCAAATGTAATAGCGCACAGTAAGAAACATGAAAGACGGAATATTCGTGTTATTTGATTAAAATCAGTATCTACAGAGAGGTGTATAATAAAAGCTAATTGGGGAGGATTCGTGACAAAGCACGGCAGTTATTGTGCTCCCTCTAAGAGTGCGACAGACCGACAAACGCACCCCGTTTTTTGAACGAGGGCCCTAAAAAGGAGAGTTCATGTTTCTTTGAAATGCTTATAGCGAGAGATAAAGGCGCCCTGCCAAATAGACCAATAATAATAATAATAATAATAACGAGAGCTGTGGAATTAATGCAGAAGGACTTCATTAAAAGAAAAAAACAACAACAAATAAATAATAACGAGAAAAAATAAATTCTGAAGGGATGAAAAAAATATGAGCGAGGAACAGTTGCTTGCACAATATCCCAGATAGATTATATATACATAGGAGTATATATATAGGGTGTCGCATAAATCAGTCCTCATACACTATCATATTATACCGATCAGGCTGTTCTGTGTTAAATAGGGCGGCACACCCCATTGGCTGTACCGCACAGGGATGAACTCATTGGCCTTTGCTTAACGAGGCAGAGACCGTGATGCCAGTGATGCCAGATTTACAAGAGACCCGTGATTTTAAAAGCCTTGTCAGGTCTTTTTTTGCTCCAGACTTTATCAACGCATTTTATGTGGAATATGAAGCTCGAATTCCAATTCTAAAACGCGCTACGTACTAAAAACGAATCTACTACACTCAGATAAATATCAATATAGATACAGTACAGTGTCATTGGAAATGCATGGATAACCCGATTCCATGACGCCCGGAGGTTTCAGTGGAAAGGGTTAAGATCGTTACAAAATGGACTGTGTAGTAAATAGATTTATATAGAAATAAGTGAGTGCCGTTGCCATGGCGTCAAAAGCCTTTAAGCACCTCCACTGTTTTGAAACCCACTTTCCCTTGACAAAGGCATTGCAGCGAAAGATCTCTACTGCGTGTTTTGAAACGCTGAGAGGTTGGCTACAGATGAAGAAGTGCTTTTGTATGAAACGGCCTGAAAGTAAAACGTTGCTTTAATCATTTCAAACTTTTGTGTACATGCACAATATATTATTATTATTATTATTATTATTATTATTATTATTATTATTATTATACATTTGGCATTTTATATATATGAATATATATATATATATATATATATATATATATATATATATATATATATATATATAAACAGCCTCAAGAGTAATTAGCTCGTTTTTTTTGTTTTCATAGACTGCCCCTTTACCTTTTAATAATGTTCCCAGTCATTCGTTTAAGGTATATATATACGTATATAGTCATTCTAATATATATATGTATATATATAATAATATCTATATATATTGCGGCGGGGGGGAATTATTTATATATTATATATTATATATATATAGTATGTATTATATTATTTAAAACAAAAGAACGAGGATGGACAATTTTCGGAACAATTCTTTACGCATTAACAAATCGCATAAACAAATAAGACAAGGTGATTGATGCGTCTGTTAAAATTGCATTTCTCTGTTTGTATTTCTATAACGCCGTCCCTTTCTTTCAGACACGCCGCTGTATTATTGCACAGCACTACCCAAATGCAAGTTGCAGCCTGAAACAGGAGAGCCTTGGTATTCTAGGCGTTTATATACCAACTACTTCTCTTCAGAAACATTACCAACCCCCCAAAACGGGGAGACGTGGTAACAGAGAGACCCTAAAACCCGGAAAAACCGCACCCCTAGATTTGCAAAACCTCACACACGGTATCAGAAAGGAACGCCGGACGCAGATTACATTGGCGAGGCAGCTATTTTGGACGCGCCAGAGTGGACAGATGTGGACAGCTGCAGAACGCCCCTTTGCTTCCCTGAATGGTTGCTCCCTGTTTGATTGAAGGCTCCACTTCTGACTCGGGTTATTATTTGTGTAAAGAAGGAAAACACAGGAGAATTTTAAGGACACCAAAGGAAGAGGCAGGAGAATAAAAAAGACGCAAGACATTACACTTGCAGTTTCCGCGGGGTAAGTGCTTGTGTGCAGACGGCTGTGTTGTTTTTTTCTCACGCACACTTGCACGATGACAGCTGATTTTTTTTTTTTCTTTGGTTGAATTTTGATCCTTGCGCATGTGTCTTTGTTTTCGTTTGTCAGGACATTACCTCAGCTGATGTTGTTTACGTTCGTCTCGGACACACAGACTTACTTGAAAGCTAATTAAGAACCCGTGCATATTGTTTCGTAACAAAACGCATTCCAAAATGCATAAATAAAGTAGTTTTTCGTGTTATTTGTGAGATATTTAGTTCTTAAATGTGTTTTGAATGGTTGTATAGGACGGGGATTGTAAGGAAAGTGTCAGACGTGATGACAGGTAACATTGCATTATTATTATTATTATTATTATTTTATTATTATTATTTATTATTATTATTATAGCTATATTACATGTCACCTGTTTCTATACAAAGTGATCAATGTTAATATTTTTTTCAAGATATATGCATGTGTAACTATGTGGGGCTAGTCTGTAACATAACCGTATATTTATGTTAGCTTTTTTCCACATGTAGACATATAGAAATTAAACTGAATACAGCAATGTGTGAATGGACCGAATAATGCCTCTGTACATATTATAGACAACTCTTAAAAGCAACTAGAAATCTAACATGTATTTATTTATTTGAAATTGTTGTTGATATTATAATGACTTTTAATGTATTACACACACACACACACACACACACACACACATATATATATATATATATATATATATATATATATATATATATATAAGTATTCATGTCTTTGTATTTAATCAACTATATTAGTTTTTGTCTTTGTTCCAATCAAATCAAATCTGATTGTATAAAAATGTTACCCATGCACAGAACTGCACATTGGAGATTAATGTTGCACATGACAACGCTGAGTAACTAGTTTCTGTGGTTGGGACAGGTTCAAACCTCAAAAATCACTGCCCCACCCATGCAAGAAAACAAAACAAACAAACAAACAAACAAACAAAAACACGCAGGCTTTGACGGATAGACAAATACATTGTAATATTGAAAACTGTTGACAGAGTCGAAAATCGCATGTGATGAGTAAAACGTAGAAGTAAAAAATCGCATGTGATGAGTAACTACACTAAAGGATCAAGTAGAACGGTAGAAAAGGGACCCTCATAGTGAAAGTATTACGAAACAATATAGGAACTACCCAATGTCACATCATATAGAGATATTGGGCTCGCTACCCTAGTACAACAGTATCCTAGAACCATGAAACGCCCATGATTATATATATAATATCAGCCCAGTATGATTCAAGATCTTCCACCAAAAGCCTATGTGCTCGCGTCCCTTCGTCCACGTGGGGGGGAAAAGCCTATGTGCTGCGTCCCTCGTCCACGTACCTCTGGTGTGTTTCCTAATTTCATCTTGCCATCTTCCTGGAGGTCTTCTTCTTGGCTGCTTTGTATATCTTGGGGTACAGTGTAGTATCTCTCTGGTCCGGCGATGGTCTGTTCATCTTGGTACGCTTCCGGCGTGCCGTGCTCACCACTTGCATCAGTCACTGAAGCACCGAGCACCGTGCGCACCACGTGTCCCGTGAGGCACCGTGCGCTCATGCACTAGCGCTGTAGTGGTGGGTACCGAGCACTATGTGCACCATGTGGCGCTGTGTCTGTGCCCTGGCGCTGTAGCGCTGGGCACCGTGTGTCGTGTGCAATGAGATTCGTGCGCACCTAGATACCAAAGCACCAAGGGCAAAGCGTGCACCGCGGTATCGAAGCACTGAGGGAGCCACTATACAACGGTGTCTACCCTAACCACGTGGTCACTATAAGCATATGGTTGTATTTTCATTACAGTAGTTGGAGAGCAGAGAGGTGTTGTGGTGGGCTGAGTAACTACAATGGCAGGAGGGTGGTTAGAGCTGAGGGCAGGGTGGCATGTGGTTTAGTGGTTAGATCTGAGAGACAAGGAGAGCGCTGTGTGGTCTGGTGGGTAGAGAAATGGGGCAGTGAGGGAGTCAGTCTGTTATAGAGAATGAATGGCTCTGTATTTGTTTTGAGATGGGACGAATTATTTAATGTTTTTATTGTCATTTTTTTTCATCTACAGACAGTATAGAGCCACAACGTTAAGTACCCAAAAGTTATATCCAAAGTTTTATTTAAAGGATCAGTATTAATTTGGTTATTGTCCGAGAATAGAGTCAATTTCCTTCAAGCACAATGCATATAGATTTCATTTTCTAAAGCCATGCTTATGTATTGTATTCATTTGTAAGTATGGGAAAGAGCAAACTAGGTTCAACACTAAAATCAAAAGAAAAAAAAAAAAAAGATTTTTTGCCAGGGAAAGTTTGTCTTGAAATGCTTCTAAACAGTAAACTTGATGTTTTTTTTTTTTTAAACATCCCAAAAAGTACATTGACCACGAAGTTTATACATTCCACAACACAATCTCTTTTCAGCTAACACCTTAGCGACTATTGTTTTTTTGGGGTTTTTTTGTAACTTTACTGGATTGCAGCATTTCTTTGTCAGGTTCATGTGTTAAGAAAGCTTTTTGCTCATTTAAAAAAACCTAAACAATACGTCTGTCTGTCGCTGCTTGAATAAACTGGCCGAGGAGAGAAAGGGGTGGAACAAAACCAAACAAACCAAGCAAGCTAAATTATAAATGTTTATTTCATTTTATCAAAACGACTTAACAACTTTTAAATAACTCCTGAATTAACCCTACAGCTCTATGGGTAGGACCAATTGTGGTCTTTAAACATATGGTTGGTTTAAACCCAGGGAATCTGATTTTTTCTCTCTGTTAATTTCAGAGGTTTAAGCTTGGCTTGACATCTAGGCTGGTAGGCAGGGAACAAATAACGACTGTGGCTCAAGATTGTGTTAATGTCAACAGGCCAAGATATATTGGCATAGTGGTTGAAGCACAGGCAGTGTGGGATAATTTTTTGTGTTGAGGGGACTAGAAGGGTGGCACTGCGGTCTATCGATTCAAAGTTGATGGACTGGGAAGGAAGGGCTGATGCAGTTTATCATCAGTAAGTACCCACATTATTCTGTAGCAGAAAGAAAGAATCAATTGCTGTCAAATAGGCTCGAAGTAAAAAATAAGATTGCTTGACTGTTCAGTACTGGCTCAGTACTGACAGAGTGCCCTGTCACTGCCGGGCAAACATCTGATCTGGGAGACACTTTTGAAAAAGACAAGCAAAGGTTGCCGTGATATAATAGCCTCCCCTATTGCTTACACTTCTTGGAAGAAATCACATTCAGATGTGGAGTGCAGCCTACCAGAGAGAGTGGGTTAGAAAAGAGGACTCCGTCTGTCATAACATTGAACATACTGCAGTACATTTGCATTTGATTAAGAAAATATCTCAGAGTGTCTGTGAAAACCCTGTTGCTTCTGTAGTTTTGATTTGTTGAGCATGTGAAATCAAACCACTGTCACTGAGTCTTGGAAAATTGTCAAAATAGGTTAAGTACTGATTGTCTGATTTTAATTGAAGACGTTAAAGGCCACACATGGAATTCCTTGAAAAATAGTCAGAGAAGAGGAACTCGTAGCCATAAATGGTAAAGTGTACAAGACTTTTTAGAAGTTGTTTAAGATGCCTGGAGTGGCGTGGCGCTCCCTGTAGTCTGGACGTCACCGGTTCGAATCCAGGCTATTGCTTTGTTGACCAGGGGGCAGCGCTCAATTGGCCGAGCGCTGTCCGGGGGGAGGGTGGGCTAGGTCGGCCAGGGTGTCCTCAGCTCACCAAGCACCAGCGACCCCTGTGGTCTGGCCTGGCACCTGCGGGCTGTAAGCTGCCCGGAGATGTCCTCCAATGCTGGGGTCTCATTATCCTTGGGAGTCAGTTATACAGCATGTGATCGCAACTTTTGCACCATAATGCCATTCTGCTTGCACTTTCGTTATTGTTATAAGGAGGTACACACATATAACACCACACTCGGACTCCTAACTGTAGCATTATAAAGGGGGGAGCAGTCTAATTTGGGGGGGTTTCAGCTGATCCAATCCATTGCCTATCTCCGTTAATACTAGCGGCACATATCGTGTCTAAACACTAACACTCTGTGTGTAATGTGGGTCTCTGGAACTGATAATTTGTTGTTAAGATTTGAGACATGGTCTGGTCTCACCCTTTTCAGTGTAACAAACACTAGCCACCCTGAGACCCCTCACACTTGCTGTAATTTCGTGCAGCGCTGGTTCCCTCAATTCTCCTCCCTTCTCCTCCCTTTCCTTATTGGTTGTTTGCCTGTAATGCCGGTTCAGGCCTTGCCTTGGAACTTGCTCTGTTTTCATTGTAAACAAGCTTCACCAGAGCCAGTCAGTTTGGTTTGTGTGTTATTCATTGCAATGCAGTTTGATTAGTAATAACTATCAGACACTGCACATGCTAACCATGTTTGTGAGCGTTTGTGGTACCACTTGCTCTGATACACAGAAGTGAGGCTGTGTGCCAGTGGTATTGCCAGAATTCATGAAGTACAGCTGCCGTGAAACCAGACTCGCGACGTCAGCTGCTTTGAAATATTTTTAAATGCATCGTGAACTTTTCATAGCAGGCTGCTGCTGCACTGTGGTCACTTTGCCCGTTGCCTGTACACACAAACACTCAGTCCACTGTGTGTACGCCTGCCTTCCTGTCTGTCTGTCTGCCTGCCTGCCTGCCTGCCTGTAAACTCGATGTAATGGCGCACTCTTTGTAAAATATTGTCAAATAGCGGCAGAAAAAACCCAATAATAATAATAAAAATAATAATAATGTTTTTATATTGTTATTTTTTTGTAACTGTTGTGTCATTGCATATTACAATTAGACACAATGCAGAAAGAATTCAATAACGTACAGTATAACGCAACGTCAACGTTTTGTATTTGTTATACACAGTGTATATGAGTGTATGCATGCAGTGTATACTCTGCCCTACAAACCTAGAGCTCCCAGTGGTGATGTAATATTTATTGTGTGCAACTGAAATTGGAATTAGAACATAAGAAAGTTTACAAACGAGAGGAGGCCATTCGGCCCATCTTGCTCATTTGTTAAAAGCAGGAACCAAGCTGCCAAGTGGTCAGCCCTAGATTTTGAGTGCCAGCTTTTTCTGTGTGGATCACAATAGCGAAATGTCTGTCCTCTGCGAATA
The DNA here is from genome assembly GCF_017654505.1 of Polyodon spathula. NCBI lineage: Eukaryota > Metazoa > Chordata > Actinopteri > Acipenseriformes > Polyodontidae > Polyodon > Polyodon spathula. The sequence continues at coordinate 1,439,583 of NC_054588.1, forward strand.
TGAAGGATTGTAGCGGGACTACCAGGTTGGATTGGGGGAGACGCGACTAAAACAACTGTCTGCTGGCCAGAAGAGGGACTATTGAAACTCTGAGAATGCAAATATCAGGTTCATGAAAAGCTGTGCGGAAAGCAGGTTCCTTTGCAACGGGGCGGAGGGAGGAGGGCTTTTTATAAACGTTCCCTGGGAACAGAAATTAGGTTCAAAGATCTGAAACCAGACCATGCCTTTCCTTGGCCAGGCATCGAGTCCCAGTTCTGCTGCTTTAAAATGTGACAGAAATCATTAAAAAAAGATTGTTAAGCAGGGATCCGAAACAGAAAATTAGACGTTTTTCATTGGAACAGAAAAAAAAAAAAAAACGAAACTAATTTATTACGTTGTGGAACCAAAACGACATTCTAGATTTTGCTTATCGGTTAATATCGTTCCCTTTCAGCCTATCGATTAATATCGTTCCCTTTCAGCCTCTTCTCTGTCTCTCCATTGTTTTCAAACATGTAAGAATTAAAAAAAAAAAAAAAAAAAAAAACGCTCTTCCCATAGTGTTAGCCTCAGTGGTCAACGACAAAGCATCACATCACAGACCAGCTAATGAAATTCAACATTACATTTCGCTTGCTTATTCAGAGCAGCCAGCAAGTGAATCAGTTAGCATTGTTTAAGTGTTTCGTTTCCATTGTTATATCACTAAGATGTAGAGACGTTGCACGTGTTTCATTTGTTGTGAAATGTGCATCAGATGGTAACTGTGTCCCTATTAGTAGGTAATTGATAATTCATACGTAATTGATTACTTGGAGAAGATTTGTTTAAATCAGATTAGCAATGCAGTAAGAAATATGTGGGTTATTGTAAATATATAACGCTTTGAAGAGATGATTGTCACACAAATGTTTTATTGGTTATTCCCTTTCAAATATATGGCAGATGTGTGAAAAAAACACTACAGATATTGAAAGGTGGAACAGAACAGAGGAAAAAAACAAAAGATGGAGCCACGATCTCGATTAGCTGTAGAGTTTATTTCAGACAAACATCGCTTTAAGTTATTAGGTTGAATGTGAGGATGCTAGCTCACCGAGATTGTTGGGAAATGTCGCAGTTTTGAATTGTTTCTAGACAGGAAGTGCATGCACTTGTTGATGCAGACGGTTTTCCCTTTGAGTGCCGAGTTATCAGCAGTTTAATTATCTGGTGAGTTTGGCTGGAGAGGTCCAAAGAGAGATCGACACTAGCCTTGTTTTTTTTTGGAGGGGTTGGGTTGTGCATGAAAATCAACAAAAGTTGGTTCCCCTAAGCACATACAGTAACAGCGAGTCATCTTCTAGAATCCATTCTGAATTCAACCTTTTATTATATTTCATGAGTTAGACATATCTCAGTTCCCTTCTGATATCAATCCTACACACATGCAGGTGCTGGAAATATCCACATCTATACGTCACCCAACTCCCTCCTTCTCTCTGGCCGGTCATGTCTTAAAGTTACAGCGCTCAAAACACAACAGCAGAATCATTACCACGTGACGCACACAGGGGGGGAGAATTAGCTAGGCTGACCCACCCACAGTGTTAGCCAACGTGTACTGTTACAAGAGTGGTAATGATAGCTTTAAGTGTTCTAATTTTAGAGACGGTGCAAGGCAAAAGAGTTACCTTTGTGTAGACGCTTTGGATCAGAATCATCAAGATAATTAAAATAATAGAACTTGAAGTGTCTTAGAAACAAACACAGTCAGGGAATTCTGTTTTGTAATCTGTAGGAGCAGGACTGAGGGTAAACCTTGGTTGCTTACAGCGTAGCTGTGAAATGAAAACACGTTTTTTTTTTTTTTTTCCTCTGTTAATAAAATGCCACTGTAATAAGTGTTTGGGCTGATGGTGAAAAGTCCTGCAACAACTTGATGGCTGTTCAGACTCAAAGGCCCTGTAGGGAGCGGGCCTCTTTATCTCTCAGCCCCACAGGGGAGACCGAGATCATTTTGAGCTGCACAACAGCTGTTGGGTAATCTGGACGGTTAGTGGTCAGCTTTGGAACATTTCACAGTGTTGAACTACAAGTAGTCAGATGCCACTCGAATCAAACCAACCCGGATTTAAGCTTTTTCTTACTTATTTTAAAACTGCAATTTTTTATTTATTTTTTCCTTCCGAGTATGATCCAGGTTAGCTGCTTGCCTGCTGTTAAAAATGCATTGTCTTCAGTTACTAGGAAACTGTGCACAAGAAAAACAACGCAACAAGCATGATCCAGCCTCTGGCTAGCCGTGCTGTCTTTGCAGCCAATCACAGCAAGAGTAAGAACAAGTCGAAGCTACACAGGTTGAAGCGTAAACACCCCAGTCCAGCTACAAATCCATCTGGAACCATCGCCAGAGGCAACCGCTAAATAAAGGTGCCTGTAATATTCACAAAAAAAGGTTTAGAACTTATTAATGCCCTTATTCTGTTTATCTGCATGGCTTTATATTGAAGTTTTAACATTTTTACTGTTTTTCTACAAAACGCAGATGCGCGCTCACTTCCAATCTGATCAGCAGGAGGTGCTAGAGAGAGAATGACTTGGAGCACAGCTGCACAAAAGCACACACATTCCTTCACAATCGTCGCGGTACAAAATGGCTTATTTCACTGGATTTCACAGGCGATATATGGTCAGACCGGCCACACTGTGGCTTTCTTACTTTTTCTTGATACCTTGTGTGTTTTACAGCTCTGGTCAAAGGTTTTGCATCACCCTGTAGAATGAACTAATTTTGCTTCATAAAGTCGAAAGAAGCTTGTTGAATAATGTTACTCTAATATGTTGAATTACACACCGCTTTGTAGTTGTCCATACCCAAATTGAAAATATGAAATACAACGTTACTGCAATTATGGCTTCTGGTAGACTTTTTTGCAGTTTCTTTGATTACATGGAGTTAAATTAAAGAAATGGGGCATATAAATAATTTGTGCACCACTACACTAGTTACAATGGTAAAGCGCCGCCCCCGGTGTAAGGGAGGACCCACTGCAGGAACCTTCTCCCCTGCACAAACACTGGGGTGGGAAGGGAAATATTGAGAAGTGATTCAAAGGGCAAGTGCTGGAAACAAAAAACAATAACAAAAAACATCGAGCCCGTAACTGAAAACACTGAGGTGTGGTCGAAGTATGGTGAGAGTGAATCAGAAGCATTTAAAACACCCGAGGTTGGGGTGTGGAAAGTGCCCATGTGATCTCATGATGTTTTAAGAATACAAACAGAGTTGTTCGTCTGCCTCAACCTCGTGATAATGTGACATGCAAACCCTGTCTGTATAATTATGAGGTGTCTGCAAACTGCTCTTGGAAAACCCTCGAGACCCTGAGCACTCGCCCCAGAGAGCCATGCCCACGTAACGTCCAGGAGATGGGTAACAAGGACGGGTATTCTAGCTTCTGCTAGTCTAACCTTAAATTCTTTTAATCATGAGTCATTCAAGCCTTGATTTATAATCGATAATCATAATGGTAATCATAGAATCCAGTAAACCACATTTACAGGTGGGATTAGAGTCCCACCTTGTTTTATACCAAGGATCCTGACACAAACACAAACTTGACTCTGAAATGAAATACACTTTATTTAGAAGCCATACAAAAATACACTGTTTACCACAGCCCTTTTTAAAACAAATATGAGTGAATGCTAAAAGCAGAGCCCTCAAATCCACATTAAGTTGCTCACAGCGTGCACACCTCAAGATCTGTCATCTTATCTCCTGTATATACCCACCTGCAACCTCTGGGTGTGAGAATTTCAATTTTCAGCCAGTGGTCTGTAAAATAGAAACAATGGTCTCTCATGTCTGAAAACGTTCGACCTTTAATTAGGCACCTGAAACAACTTTTTTTCTTTATAAATTTAGTCTTTGTCAGTGATTTGTATCCCAGTTTGTTCCCCAATTTGGAATCGACAGTTGTGTTATTGTTAATCCTGGTTCATCGCTGCATCCCCCTGCTGACTCGGGAAACTCTGGAACATGCGTCCTCCATTTTTCGCACTTCTGATCCACAGCGAAGCCACCAGACCTATAGTGTCAGAGGACAACACAGATCTGAATGGCTCCACTGCAGAACCACAGGTGCCCTATCGGCCACAGGGGGTCGCTGATACGCGGTGAGCTGTGGATTCCTCTGCCGACTTAAGCATGAACACCGCTGTAGGCATGTTGGTGTGTTTCGTTCCTTTACACAATCTACACCGAGGTCTTGAGGCTATGCTGGAAACGTGCCCTGTTGAATTGGATTGTGATTCAACCAATTCTTTTCTGTACAAAAGAGAAGGAAATTAATGTCATTGCTCTAGGTTGGGCTGAGGGTGTTGGTGGGGGTCAGCTATGTGCTTACAAATCTTTATATAATATGTGTAGATATTTTTCTGTGTGTGTGCGTGCGCTGGTTACGCATGCGCGCTTTGAGAGCTGCTTAGGCTTCGTTACTTTTTAAATTTCTAATTTTGTATTCACAGCTGTGCAGAGAGAAGAATGTGTGCAATACACTTGCTAGCGCCAGCAATATCTGAGTGCTAATCTGTGCCTTAAAATCAGGTTGCTTCATTACCACTTTTAAGGCTGCTAAGAATAGTACAACTTTAGCTTAGTACAACTTTAATGTGGGTGTGTGTGTGTGTTTGCAACAAGTATTCACACAGAGAGAACTCCCTGTGGCCAGCCCTGTTCCTGGAGAGCCACAGAGTCGCCTGGTTTTCATTGCAGTTGAGTTAATTGGGCCAGTTATCTTCTTAATTGGTCTGTAGTCATTGATGATTTAAAGCTACCCAGAAAACCTGCAGGGCTCTGGCACTCCAGGTCCAGGGTTAACCCATCCCTGTACGATGGAATAACTAAACTTTTAATTCCACACAGGTTTAATTACATCAAAATATTTTTTGCTTGAATATTTAAAGACACCAGATCCCGAGGTCACCTGTCTTAGCCAGCGCTGTCCTAAAAATCTGTCAAACTGGCACCTTCAAAGATTTGCATTCTCTATTGTGTTCCACCATGACTCAAGCTCTCCTTGTTTGACACAATCTAGCTGAGTCACTTCAAAGGCATCACAGTAATTCAGAGGCATCTCACTGTGACATTACCCTCAGGGCAACAAACCCAGCTGTCAATCGTGGAAATGTATTATTAAAAAGAAGGGAAAAAAAACACTCCTCAAACGTGGTTAGTCCCGTGCATTTTTTTGTGCCGTACATACCCATTCCTCAGGTTTTAAAAGCGCAGTTTTGAAAAGACACATTTAGCAAACATGCATTTTCCTTTTAAACATGATATCTATCGGTTTGCAACCCATGCATTTAACCCCCAACACTGGCAACTTTACAATCAATAACCAGCCAGCTACTTCCCCTATTAACCCACATGCTTTTACCAAGAAGACACTGCTGGGAGTTAAATGACTCAAGCAATTAAAGACTTCCTGGAAGGCAAGGCAAGCAAACAAAGAACTTTTTTTTTTTTTTTTTTTTAACTTAATGCCAGGTGTTTGCTATAACATGTGTTTATTCCAAAATTGCACACTGTGTAGTTATTGGAAGTAAGATTTCTGGAATGAAGTGGTTACCACCTTTAGTAAATCTCCTGGTACACATCGTTACCTGTAGCCAGTCAAGGGCAGCGATATTCCATTACAAGTGCTACTACTGGCATTAGCAAGAATCAGCTATCTTAAAGTCAGTAGTACACTGCTTTTCTTTTATAAGTGCCACTTGTGGGAGCAACTGAATGAAACTGTTAGTAACTTAAGCTGTTATGGACTTATGTTAGCTACAGCACAGTTAACACTGCTAAATGTCACTCAGGAATATACCCTGACCACAGCTGCCACTGTCAAGAAAGTTCCCCTTCTCGATGTGTACGCCCCCCTGTGAGGACTTATAAAGAGGAAAGAAAACAGATTATTATTATTAAGGCTTCGGGAGATTTACCCCGTGGTCCCTTCCACACTCACTGCCCCTGCCTATCCTTGTGTCTGAATACAAA
>NC_054588.1:1450601-1498101 GCF_017654505.1 Polyodon spathula
ACAAGTAGAAAGGTCTAATTAAGCAAATTATCATTTCAATGAAGGGTCTGGTTCAGTAATTGAGAGCTCGGTTGGAATGAAAACCAGCAGCCACAGGGGGTCCCCGGGACCGAGTTTGAGGAGCCCTGCTGTAAATTGAATATCCCCAGTGGGCAAAATGTCTGGCTGAAGCCAGTGCATTTGTCTCTAAGTTTTCCTGAGCAATTAATTGAACACAGAAGCAAAACCTGTGCAGCACATACCCGAGTCGCAATTTTTCGTGACTCGGCTCGAGTCATTGCCGTCTGATGATTCGACTCGAACCCCTGCTCAAAAAGACGTGACTCGACTCAAAACAAGTCTCCATCTGATGAGAGTTATTTCATTTTCAATACGTGCAGCCCCTCTCTAACACACACAGTCGTCTTGAACACAAACAGGTTCCTGCCATGGTCGCTAAGGAAATTAAAAACACTTTTCTAGCCTATAATCATTGCCAATTATTTTTGTTAGTTTTTCTCCCAATTTGAAATGCCCAGTTACTGTAGGCTCTTATTTTAGACATGATTACAGTTTTATTTACACCAATACTCTGTCTCTCTGAACACTCATTTAAAGCTGCTATGCTACACACTGCCTCACCTTCAGGTTGCAGACAGCCACACCACACCTGTGTACACTGTGCAAACAGTGGCTATAGATCAATGACAAGTTATTCCTTTGTATTTGCAGTTGTGGATTATTACACAGTTCTATTACACTTTTAGTTGGTAACTAGATATCTTGGTATTCTTAAATGGATAATTGCCCCTCCAACACAAAACAACCCTGTGTGATCTAAAGGAGGCTATAAGTTTATTGTCCATTTTGATTAACCCTACTGTTATGTCAGAATTTAGGTATATCTGTTATGTTTTGGGTCATATTGACTCGATGCAATTTCAAACTAATTTAAACAGCCTTAAATTGATTAAATTATTTGCAAAGGTTTGACTCTTTTCTGCTCTTTTAGTCCAGGAGCTGTAGTAAAACTTCTTTGACTGCCAGCCTGGGAGCTCCTCATTTTGGAATGTCTTTACCAGTGAGATGCTGTTGCAACACTGACAGAGAAAACGAGGCTCTGCCTTGTAGATAAATATTGTTTGTTTTGTTGTTTATAAATATCTCCAGGCAGCTGCAGCCATTTCCAGAGATAATAATACAAATATCATAATAATAAAATAACAAATTAGAGAAGTTTGTTTTATTCCTGCACACAAATCCACATAGATAAACGCCACGGGTCACAGTGACCCCAAACATCTTATTTGTATACATGGACAGCGGGAAGGATAGCTTTGTGGATAGCTTTCTTCACACAGAGAGTAGTGAGGGTATGAATGGGCTGCCTAGTCATGTTGTTGATGCTGAATCACTGGGATCCTTCAAGACCGGACTTGGCAAAGTTTTGAGATCAATCAGCTACAAGGAGAAGCTTAGATGGACAGAGTGGTCTCCTCTCGCTCGTAAATCAATCCTATAAGAAACGCATGGATGCAAGATCGGCAAATTCCAACGCTTTCGTTCTTCAGCCTCTGCAGATTACTGGCTTCTCGTTCCTTCCAGGGTTTCGTTGCATTACAGTGTGTTTGAGGCTTTGGTGAGTAAAGCTTATTAATCGGATCCCTTAATCCTGTGATTATCTGCTCACTTATAGTTAGCTGCAAGATGTAGCAGTGCAATGGAATCCCAGTCATTTCACACCGGGCAGTTATTTTTTTTTGTGACTGTGTCAAAGGAGCTTGTCAGAAGAGAGATGCGGGAAACTTTACAGGTGCATAACAAACTCCATCCTTGTGGTTCCTGAGTGGCACGTCCAGCAAAGGCGCTCCACGTGGAGTGCAGGATGTGTCCTATAGTCTGGGGATCACAGGTTCGAGTCCAGGCTATGTCACAGCCAACCGGGAGTTTGTAGGAGGTGGCGCACAATTGGCTGAGTGCTGCCCAGGTAGGGAGGTCTTAGGACGGCAGGGTAATCCATGGCCCTGTGGCTGATAGGGCGCCTGTGGTTCTACAGTGGAGCCTCCTAATCTGTGTTGTCCTCCAGCACTATAGGTCTGGTGGCCTCACTATTAATCCGCAGTGTGAAAATTGGCAGGAGCACACTTTGGAGGACTGCACTGCTGGGCTGTATTCCTTAGCATTGTTTACTGTTTGTTTTCATTAAACAACTTTTGCACCTGGATTATAATTGTGTGTCTGTTCATTGATCACCTGCACACTGTTAGCCACTTTGCTACAATTGTGCTCCATCCTTTTTTTGAAATAGAGAAACCTTTGTGTGCCCCCCCCTCAAGCTCACAACCCTACCTGTTCCTATGGAAACAGTGTTGTTGATTTATTTTTCTTTTAAGCAATCGCTGACAGCAGATACGATATCTTCCCTGATATCTTTTGAGTGGCCATGATCTGATCAGTTCTTCCTGAGGTCCTTGTAGATTTACATATCTACCAAGAAGGGCAAGCTGTGCGATATCATCCACACCCCATGACTCATCGCAAGCAAGAAAAAAAACGGTGTTGAATTCTCTGTCTTTTTCACTGGTAACGACTGTGGCCGTCTTTACAGTTCTGTCTCTTACAGTCTTAGCAGATAATAGGTGTATCTCAAATTGTATGATTTTGTTTTTAAAATCACAAGAAATACTACATTCTTATATATATCCCCCATCTGTGAAGGCCCTGGTGATGGTACCGAGAGCTGGGATTTTGGATTGATCACACACGTGTTGGGGTTATGTGTTACTGACACGCTTGCACACGTGTGTTGCCATTTTGAAGCTTTCAGTTTTTGAAGAAAGCTTGTCATTGGTTCCTTTAGTGAAGTCTCGTTGTCAAACACCAATCCCGGTGTTTTTTTTAATTTTTTTTATTATAGATTCTTAGCCAATCAGAGCAGGTTCTTGGACACGAGGACTCGCTTGCCAAGTGCTTTGTCACATGACACAGTACAGAAACAAGCATGTCTTCATTTTGTAAGCACCTGAAATTAAGACTCAACATTTGCTGCAAATTTCCATACAGATCTAAACTTCTGAGTGCCTTTTTCCTATTGTTTCGTTTCTAAAAAGTCTGTTCTGTAGGTCTCCTGTAGTGGTCTTCCGAGGATCAACAGCGTAAATATACAAACTCACATTAATGTCAGTTCGCCGAGAAACCTCACAATTGTGCCTGTTCCGTTTCCGTAGAAACCAGCAGTGATCGAGTCACCATGACGACAGAACTGCAGGAAATTGCCATCCCGGAAGAGAAGCCTTTACTTCTGGGTCAGCTGGATCAAACAAAGGTGAGAAATACCTGTGCCTCAGCAGCTCAGGAAATTGCTTCAGTGGTCCCATACAGTATGCGTTCTTGTGTTCATGTACTAATGGGTTTCGAGTCCATTTGAAAGGGTCTGTTCTGAACATTGCTCATCTAGCAAGCTACCGTCCTGCTTACAGACCTCCATTGCTTTGTCTTACTGGAAATGCATTCCAGAATATAATCTGTTTCTGTGGAGCCTGCTGTGGTTTAAATGTTTCAAACGCTTTGTCATGAACGCTGTGTGTGGGAGAGCTACCCTGCTTACAGGTTCCAGTGGTGATGTGACTTATTATTTCGGTCAGAGCACCAGCATGGTTGCAGATGGTAGCATGAACAGACAAACGCTCCCCAGTAAAAGTAACGATCTCGTTTATTTAAAAGGCGGTTACAGGATTGTGTTGATTTCTTTGATTTGACTGACCTCTAGTGGTGTAAATTGGTATTTTTTCTTTTTTAATTCGTAATTAAAAAACGTAATGTTTATTAAAAGATTTAAAAAAATTGGCAATTCATAATTGATCATTTTCTCTAGTTATTATACAACAAGTGTTCCTAGATATTTAAATGCTTACCTGAAAAACAGTCTATTTCATTTCTATGTCTGCCTTCTAAACAGTATTTGTGCCATCAGTGAATTATCTAACAAAATAAACGCATCAATAATTATGCAAACTCCGAAGGAGAACACAAAGGCTCATTTTTTAAAAAATCTTCTCTTTCTTTCTTTCTTTCTTTCTTTCTTTCTTTCTTTCTTTTTCTCTTTCTTTCTTTCTTTCTTTCTTTCTTTCTTTCTTTCTGCAGGAAGCTGAAATCGCTGCTCGGATCTTATTGGATCAGGGGCAGGTGGGTGTCATTTATTAACTTGTGGTTGTTCTCCGCTGCACCATAGTTTGCACCAGTTCTGCCTCTCTGTTTCGTGCACCTCATTGCAAAAATAAGAAAGCTAGCCTCATGTCCCTTTTAATCCTTCCCCACTCTCTGGCACCCTTGCTTCCCTGCTCCCCGCTTCCTATGAAACCCCAGCCTCTAATACTTTTTGAAAAGCAGTAATCTTTAATGCTTCCCAACAGGAGCATACCATTGAGACTCCCTACGGGCTGGTCCACGTGACCATTCAGGGATCCCCTAAAAACCTGCGCCCCGCCATCGTCACCTACCATGACGTGGGATTGAACCGTAAGTAATCAGCAGCACCCTACTGACAGCCAGCCAGCAGCTGTGTGTCTGAAAGGGGAAGTGTCCCCTTGGGACTTTGTGAGATTCGTTGTAAACACGCTTGCAATGTGAAAGAAAAAATCTCTCCAGTACATGCTTGCCTTTACTTATGATGTGACTGCAAAATGATGTTGCAATGAGCCGGGAAACCCTGAAAGCTCCGCTGAAAAGTCTCTTTCTTTTCTAAAACCTGCGCTGGAGGCCCCTTCTCATGACATCCGGATTTTTCTCAAAATGTTTTAGTTGCAGATCCAGTGCTTTCAAATGGGACATTTCAGCCTATGGGGCTGTTTTCACACAGACAGGAACCTCTGAATTGGAGGTCAGTCTGATTTCGTTTTGCCTAGTTTAGTATCACTCATAACGGGCCTGTGAGCGCTCTAAGTTTGGATAAAGTCTGAATTAAGCACATATTTAAAGGGCAGTGGACAGGAGCTTAACCCAAACACTAAGGGCAGCACAGAAACCAGAACCAGGGTTCAATTTCAATTTTTTAAAATCAATTCCAACGTTCCCTTCCTAGATAAGAGCTGCTTCGGCCCGCTGTTCAGATTCGAGGACATGCAGGAGATCACCAAGAACTTCGTGGTGTGCCACATCGACGCCCCGGGACAGGAGGACGGGGCGGCAGCCTTCCCACCCGGGTGAGATTCTGACAGTCCGGGGGCGCGGCTGCGTGGCATGCAGGGGGAGTCATGCAGTCAGGGGGAGCTCTGGGGACCCCCAGTGTTAAAGGCACGGCTGCGTGGTGTGCAGGGGGAGTCATGCAGTCGGGGGAGCGCAGGTTTGCATTCTGGCTGCACAAAGTTGAAAACCTTGGGTTTCCCCAGGAACATCGGCAGGGCTGGCCTCTGTGCTCTTGCCCTAGAGTTCTTGTTTTAAATGTCTAACTGAAGCTGGTGTGTAATCCTCATCTCTTGACAGCTATCGGTACCCATCCATGGATCAGCTGGCTGAGATGATCCCATGCATTCTGGAGTACTTCAAGTAAGCTGTGTTCAATGTACAGTTTCAATGCTGTATATGCATCTCCAAATAGGCTTCAGAATTCTGTTCTGGAACATAAAAACAAAACCTAATTAAAGAACCAGGTACCTGGCAACTGATTGATCTCTAAACTTTGTCAAGTCTGGTCTTAATGGATCGTAGGCTGAACAGATTCACTTCGCGAAATCAGTCTTCAAAACTCCTTCCTTTGGGCCCTGGAGTGTTTTTTTCTTGTGTTGCAGAATCAGAATTCAGCACCGTGTTCCAAGTGTGACCTCAGCAGCGCGCGGATTTATTAGAACACCCCGTTGCTTCTGTAGTTTTGATTGGTCTTGCATATGAAATCAAACCACTGGAAATGAAAATCTGGGAAAATTAACAACATAGGCAAATTAGTGATGGTCTAATTTAATTGATGACTTCAATAGGCCACACCTGCAATTAATTTAAAATAGTCAGAGAAAAGGAACACACAGCCACAAATAGTAAAATACATAAGACTTTTTTGAAGTTGTTTAAGCTGCCTAATTAAAGCACAAAGCGTTCTAATATTTTCACACGAGTGCCTGATTACTGAGCGGAAATTGAAATTCTCACAGCCAGAGGGTTTCATGCAGGCAGGTCTGTAAAGGATATAAATGACAGATCTTGAGGTGTTCTCATACATTTGCACACAGCTGTACAACCTCACCAGGACCTCCCTTGAATTGCTTGGCATTGTAAACCAGAAGAGAAAGAGTGTTAGCTCTCCAGAACCCTGGATTGTAGCAGCTCTGCTCTGATTGGTCATTGTGACTCTTTCTGGATGAGTGGATTGTAGTAGCTGATTGGTCAGAGCACTGCCACGAAGGGTACATTTTGACTTTGAAAGGTTCGAAACACATTACCGGAGGAAGGTTTGAAACTTCGATGGCACTAATTTGCATAATTTACCAGTGATGTCACTGTAGCTACTTTTATTTGATTGATATACAGTGGGTGAATGAGACTGACGAACCTTCGAAAGTTTAAAACGATCTTCAATTTCCTGGCTAGCGAATGAACCTCCGAACCATCTCATACAGCCCTGATTGGTCGTTGTGACTCTTTCTGGACGAGTGGAATGTAGCTGCTCTGCTCTGATTGGTCGTTGTGACTCTTTCTGGACGAGTGGAATGTAGCTGCTCTGCTCTGATTGGTCGTTGTGACTCTTTCTGGACGAGTGGAATGTAGCTGCTCTGCTCTGATTGGTCGTTGTGACTCTTTCTGGACTAGTGGAATGTAGCCGCTCTGCTCTGATTGGTCGTTGTGACTCTTTCTGGACTAGTGGAATGTAGCCGCTCTGCTCTGATTGGTCATGGTTCTCCTCTCTTGCAGTTTCTGCAGTATAATCGGAATAGGGGTGGGAGCAGGAGCCTATGTCCTGTCCAGATACACAGTAAGTTTATCCCCTCAGCATAATAAACTGTCCTGTATTTATTAACGCAGCAATATCTCGTCCTGTAAGATACCGTACCCTTTATTAAAGAGTTAGCAGCAGGGCTCCGAAAAATACAACATTACACATCCTCACGTGTTGCTACAACTGTTTAAATAATTTGAATGTCATTTTTCTTTTCATTGTTAACATCCTGACAGCTTTTTACCCTTATAACTTTAAAGTCTGTCTCAAAGCTCTTTTCAAAATGTCCGCTCTAGTGCACTGCTAGCGTCAGGATTGTTGCCCACATTTTCAAGCAGGCAACACAGCAAGAACGATCCATGATGTGGTACGGAACAGAAAAGCAAGAGCACTTGTTATGTTTTCTTTTATCGCTCTTCCTGCAGTGATTTAGAGGACAGATCTCAAACCCCAGTGCACTAGAGCAGACATTTGGAAAAGAGCACTAAAACAGACCTTAAAGTTATAAGTGTAAAAAGTTGTTAACCCGATTCTGCCACCCTGAATGGCACTGATGGAAACTGATTAAAGGAGTCTGAGTGACTGAGCAAGCTGCACATATGCATTTTGTTTAATATGAATTAAAAACAAGCTCTATGTTAATCATTGTATCATTCGCCAGAATGAGGGTGTAGGTAGCAGGTGTACACATTTATTAAAACCATTAAACTCATTTTCAGACTTACAATCAGCCTTCATTCTGAAGGGGCTCAGAACTCCAAGGTTCCACTGTATTGTGATTATTTTTAACCTATGATTGCCACGTGGATTTCAGAGTGAGCATTGCTGCAGCTGAGCTGTGCGTGTGTCTCTCTCTCCTCACAGCTCACCTGCCCTGACTCTGTGGAGGGTCTGGTTCTCATCAACGTAGATGCCTTTGCCAAAGGCTGGATGGATTGGGCAGCTGAGAAGGTGAGGAGCGGGGCACCCCCCCCCTGCAGGGGTTCGGGGGCTTCAAGTCAGCGCCAGTGTTGCACTTTAGAACTTAATATATTCCAGTTGATAATCAGTGCTGGATGAAAGGCGCCCTATGTTGTAAACTGCTTTAAAAAAAAAAAAAAAAAAATGTTTGGTTGCCTCAGACCACGTTGAGAGTGTTTTAATACTTTATTGCTACTGTCCCACATCAAAGACAAGGGTCGAAATTCAGATTGAGGGTCAGCCACAAAATCTACAGCTATGGCCAAAAGCTTAGCATGATCTACAATTTTAGGGTTGAGGTATGATAAAAAAGAAACTATATGAACATAATTTAGATCTTTTATTTGAAATTTGAAATGTCAATTTTTTCCATTTTTGTCAGTTTACTAGATGGAAAACTACAAAGCAGTGGTGCGCAATTCAATATGTTAACTTGACATTATTCAGCAGCTTTCATTCGACTTTATGAAGCAAAACGAGTGAATTCTAACGGGATGCTTTTGGCCAGAGCTGAACGTCCGGCAGATCTCACAAATGTGTATTGCTTTTATAGTCAAATACCTTGCTGTGATTTGAAGCAAACAGGATTCTGTGTTGAATTGTCTTGCAGTTGACCACCTTAACCTCCTCGTTGACCGAGAAAATCCTTGGCCATCTTTTCAGCCAGGTAAGAACTTGCCGAGCCAGCACTGAGATGGTTGAAATAAAATGGTTTCGATGTTTAAATAGGGGTGTAGTGATGCATTGTGTATGGATGAATTGAGATGCTTCCTTTGCAAGATAGTGACACAGGTAGATAACACGTCGCGAGACAGGACTGTAGCTCATTGTCATTCACACAGCGGTTCTTGAGTGAAGAATAAGTGCGTTGAATAAATACCGTCTCCATCCGGTTTCATTTGTGTCTTTTAACAAAATGCTCATCAACCCTTTGCGGTCTTGTGTCGGACCAGGTCCGACATGACAATTTTCCCGTTCCAGTCTGATGTCGGACCCTCTCCGACATCATCAAAAAGACGTCAAGCACGGGTCTCTAGTCATTTTTTCTCCAGAAAAAGCAGAGAAAACCTTTCAATGGCCGAGTGAGACTGAGAGAAGCCGAAAAAAAGGGGCGGATCTGAGCAATACACACAGCCCCTGCACTACAGAGATAACATGGGCACAAACCTACAAACCAGCTGCTTCCGCATCCAGCGCTCAAAGAATAGCACAGACGTTTGCAGAGCTTTTTCGAGGTTACAGTAATAGAATAATGACTCGGATCGCATTATTGAGGAGTTTGGTGATAAAACGAGTGATCAGGAGTTGATTTATCATTATGCACGACTACGAAGAGGTATGTGATAAATACAGAAAACAAGGGATGATGCAGCACTGGGTGTCCTGTTGATATGCAGGGCCTTTTAAACCTGTTTTGCTTTGAATAACATTACTTTTAAACAGCGCGTGTAAAATAAACAGCGCATTTGAAAATAAATTGGACCTGATGCACCTCACAGGAATAAATGGACAGCTAAGGGT
Organism: Polyodon spathula; assembly: GCF_017654505.1. Taxonomy (NCBI): domain Eukaryota; kingdom Metazoa; phylum Chordata; class Actinopteri; order Acipenseriformes; family Polyodontidae; genus Polyodon; species Polyodon spathula. The sequence goes on from NC_054588.1 coordinate 1,459,987, forward strand.
TAAATGTACATTTGATCTTACATGCACTGTGATCGTTACACACGGTCCATGCCTCAGATCTCACTGGATTGCTTGTTAATGTCCAGGAGGAGCTGTGTGCTGGCACTGAACTTGTGAAGACCTACAAGAAGATAATCTCCCAGACTCCCAACCTGTACAATATTGAGCTGTTCTGGAATATCTACAACAGGTAACCGGCAAGCAGACAGACAGTCACAGACAGCCACTCACACACACACACACACACACACACACTGTATTTATAGCTCACAGACACAAGAGGGATTCAAATTGACAGACAGTTTTTTGTTCAAAACTGCAGGGGTGTAATAACAGCTTGCAGCCACAAGATGGAGACAGAGACAAAAGCAAGCGCAAGTCAGTCTCACATTCACACATTTTAAAACTGCAGGGTGAACTGTATTTACAGCACACAACCACAAGCAATGGGAACTAACTAACAAAGTCCAGGACCACACACCCCTTCTCCAGCTCCAACTGCTGTCTCTGCAGTACATTGTGTTGCAATTCCATTGTTAACTCATTTTTCCAATGTGCTTTTCGCACACAGCCGCAGGGATCTGAACATTGCCCGAGGAAGCACTCTAAAGTAAGCATCTGACAGGCTGAATGTTTGCAATTCGACTGTCTCTTTATTGCAGTTTAATAATATCTCTGCACTTTTGCCATCTCTAGTGGATTCATAATAAGAAAACAGCTATTGGTGTACTGTGTGATGTACACTAGCAGGACTAATGATGGCAATAACAAAGGATCAGGGCTGGGGATTGTATAATCCATGTTCCTTTGTCCAGGTTATTTACTTATTAAATTCCCGGGTATCTCTGAATAGATAATTGTCTCCTCTTTGTTAAATATGTATGTTAAATATTTTAATGAGCTAGACATCTCACAGGTAGAATGGTCCCCCACAGCTGGGGATGGACAGTTTGTTGCCAGATAAATTTCCTCAGACTACTCTCTCTCTCTCTCCTCTCTCTCTCTCTCTCTCTCTCTCTCTCTCTCTCTCTCTCTCTCTCTCTCTCTCTCTCTCTCTCTCTCTCTCTCTCTCTCTCTCTCTCTCTGTCTTGTCTCTCTCTGTCTCTCTCACTCTTGATCAATATATCTCTCTCTCTCTCTCTCTCTCTCTATCTATCTGTCTTGTCTCTCTCTCTCTCTCTCATCTCTCTCTCTCTCTCTCTCTCTCTCTCTCTCTCTCTCTCTCTCTCTCTCTCTCTCTCTCTCTCTCTCTCTCTCTCTCTCTCTCTCCTCTCTCCTCTCTCTCTCTCAATTTGCAGGTGTCCAGTCATGCTGGTGGTTGGAGATCAAGCCCCTTATGAAGAAGCTGTGGTGAGAATAATTTTGAAAAAACACTGACTGTAACAGAGGGCTGGCTGTGTTCTGAAACCTCGCTTGTTGTGCCTTTTCTCTCCACCAGGTGGCGTGCAATGCTAAGATGGACCCCACACAGACCTCCTTTCTCAAGGTACTATTGTAATTGTACTGGGGTGTGGCCACTTTTTCAGGAGGGGAGATTTGGGGTTTGATACAGTAAAGCTGCCTCTCACAGCAGTGCCAGTTCTGTTTTCCGATCTTAACGCTTTTATTTTGTTTCCTAGATGGCTGACTCTGGTGGACTCCCACAGCTCAGCCAGGTAAATACAATCACAGATTCTAATCAAACTTCCCTTTTCAAGTCATTCTTATATAGTAGAATCTTTGTAGTAAGAGTGATTCGTCAGTGCAGTGATGAGATGCACATTTCAGAAGGTGTGTGAAGAGCCTATAGATTTCATTATGTTGTTTTGTCAGACTTTTTGAATGGTATTAGCAAAATCCTTGTATTGTATTAGCATGATCATTGTATTGTATTAATATGATCCTTGTATTGTATTAGCATAATCCTTGCATTGTATTAGCATGATTCTTATATTGTATTAGCATGATCCTTGTGTTGTATTAACAGGATCCTTGTATCGTATTAGCATGATCCTTGTATTGTATTAACCTGCTTTCTCTTCTATCCTCAGCCCAGTAAAATGGCTGAAGCCTTCAAGTACTTTGTACAGGGAATGGGTTACAGTAAGTATCACAGTGATAGTGCAACAGACTGTCTTTTGTACTGTGATGGTAATTTGTAATATTTAGATATCAGGAAAATATTTTAGACAAATAAAAATGAATTTTGTTTTGTATTTTATGGGTTTTATGTATGCACTGTGGACATGAAACCTGTGAAACTTTTTTTTTTTTTTTTTTTTTTTTAAACCAAAACTAGTTCTTAAGGCTGGAGACCTGTTGATTTTGAAATGATGAATTGTGATTTTATAGTAGAAGCTCTATATTTGCCAGATCTGCATCTGGAAAGACTCCTGAAAGCTTCTGTAGTGAGACGGTTTGAAATGTGACTCTGAAAACCTCTCAGAGGTGTTTCATTTACCAGCTCAGAGTTGAACGGTCACTCAAATTACAACAGAGAGCAAATATTCCAGTCCCCTCACAGTCATTCCCCAACCCGCCTCACTTGTCAGCATCCAGGAGCCCTTGCATCAATAGAGAATGGTAAGAACACAGACTTGGACTTTATCGCACCTTCCATGCTAAATTCCTCCACAGAACCAATGCAACCTCCTTCCAGTTAATAACCTCATGATATCTGCCGGACTCTAGACTTTAAGGACCTACTTTATACAACACTGTAATAAGATATAAGGCACAGATGCAGTACAAGCATTGCTTTATAAGACCTTTCACTGCTGGGTGAGTTAACATTGTGCTTCTCTTCACAGTACCATCAGCCTGCATGACCCGGCTGTCCCGTTCGCGCACCACCTCTCTCTCCAGCTCCTACTCCATGGACGGGAGACGCTCCCGTTCCCGCACCCTGTCCCAGGGCAGCGAGGCAGCACAGCCAGCCTCAACGCTCCCCCAAACCACGGAGGGGTCCTGCTAGAGGAGCCGAGGAACCACAGCGCCCCGGCTGGCCAGCCACCTCCTCTGCCATCGAAGGCTGTCTGCTGCTTTCATGCAGAGGACTGCAGATCAACACAGCTGCTCCAGAGGATTTCAAATACGGTTTTTCATTGAGAGGGGAGAGATCACGTGATAAATATTTTAGGGTCTCCACTTATGTTTTGGTTTCGGTTTTCTTCCAAGTACTCAAGGAGCTATCGTGTTTTAAAGACCTACAAAGACACACAAAAAAATGCTATTTTATTGTTTTTTTGTTTGTTTTCCTGTGTCCTCTCTCCGTGTTTGTGATTTTTACAGTGGATCTGGATAATAATTGGTGCTGCTTTTCCCAATGAGGGCTGTAATGGGGGTTTTGGTAAATGTGAACACGTGAGCAGGCAAATAATATACAACAAGCAGCCCAAGAAATTTTCTAAAGCTTTTTTTTTCTGTGGTTTGCAATAAAATAGAAATTCCACCTGCTATACCTAGCTGGTCACCCATAAGACAAAAAAAAAATCAGTCAGGAAAATATCTTTCCCTTCGGATGAGGAGTAAAACCAAGGTCCTATTGTAAGTGACTCTGCAGCAGCGGTTGCAATGCATAGTTCCCAAGTCTCTTTAAGTCGCTTAGGACAAAAGCATCTGCTGAATGATTAATTAAAAAGGGATTGTAATCTCAGTGTTACCCTGAAGAAAACCTATCTAGGGGAACCATTTGCAGACCACAGGGGGTTTGGATCAGATGTACAGTAGTGGCCCTGCTTGGACAGCACACTACAACGGGAATGTGTGTATTTGTCTACACAATCGATCTCATTTCTAAATACAATACCGTTCCCAATGACAGTGTTAGTGTAGCCAGCGATTCGCAAATTATCCGTATAGAACTTCAAAAAAGGGAATTCTGCTTTATTTCCTTTTTCAAAAACAGGAAATGGCTCATCTTTTTTTCTAATGTAATATGCACACATTTTCTGGAAATGCGATACATTTGTCACGTTTACAAGCTGGCTGCCTATTCTGTTATTTTTGAACTGCTGCAAACCAGTATCTGGCGCCCTCGTGTGGCTTCACAGAGACATTGCATGTAAGGGTTCAGTAAAGGAGGGTTACATTATGTTTCTCTTGTGATACCATTGCCCCTTTGAACAAAGCAAATGAACATTGTAGTTCCCCAGTCTGTGTGCACTGCCATTGAAAGGAATTTCAGATTCTCAGTAGGAAATTAAGTTTAGCTGTGACACTGACTATAAAAAAAACAGGAGAGAAATATCTGAAACCATCACTAATAATTATACAGATCCGATCAGTAAATATTACGCAAAGCTAAACAAACAAACGTGTGTGTAATTTTTGTGGTCTTTGATCTCTTAATCATAACAATGTTATTCTTGGCGATAAAATGATTAATATATTGTTTTTCTTCCAATAGAAATGTGGCACTTTTTTCTTTAGGGAGAGTTGAGGGGGTGGAGATACCGTTTTTGCTTTTTAAATGCATGTCCATAAAGTAAATAATAAGAATGATTATAATACTTGGTAAATGTAGCACATATCTGGGTTTTTTTTTTTTTTTATTGAATTCAATAAATTCAAGAAATTAAGGAGAAATCAACTAGTGCTTCCATTATATTTGAAGTAATATTATTACAGGGGTCCTGTTGTTGACCTTGTACCATTTGTATACCTGCCGTTACTTAGTGTTCTCCCCATGGTTGGGCTGGTGTGTTTGTCTGTATATTTAAGATCATGTGTAAAAGTCTGTGGGAGTCAGCAAGTCACTCCTATAGTGATACAGTGCTGTATAGCTGTGCTATGGTAGCACTATGGGAACTGACCGCTTTACCGCACTACAGTAACTGCTCTGAGCAATTGTACTGCTTGGGGTGTCAGTGCCATTCTTCTCTATGGAAGTGGCTGTGGTAGCTGCCCGGAGTTATATAGGTCTTGCATGTGCCTCTACCTCCTGGTCATCCCTTCACACAAGACGGTTCCCAGCAGGTCTATGCAGCGTCAATATCTTCAGATCTGATCAAGCCTGCCAGGGGAGAGCACCGTGTGAGGTATGGGGGGGTGGGAGACTGGCCTGTTCCATACTGTACTGTTCTGTGCCATACTGTACTTTTCTGTGCCATACTGTACTGTGCCATTATTGTGCTGTCTTGTCTATAAGCACCCCTGTGTTTGAGGTCTCTAGATGAAATCACACTTGGCCAGTGGCGGACAACGAATTTTGAAAGCACTGTTGCAAAGATCTGGTTTAAATCCAGGAAGCAAGATCAGTCACTCCATTTAATTTCCTAGTTTACATTTTTTAAAGGTTACTTAAAGGAATTTTGCTGTTTTACAAAAAAATTCTCCTAGGCTGCAATTCCACCCCAAGACAGCTGTGGCAGCGTTGTCTAACGACTGCTAAACAGCTCCCCCTGAAGTTTGAAAAGGGCACACATTCGAACACCAAGCAGTGGAGACCAGGAAAATTATTTTGCACACATCTAAAAGTCTGGGGAGTATCCAGTAATTATTTTATGATAATTTCACTTGCGTGACCTTGTTAAATATGCTTGATAATTGCTAGAAGTTGTTTTAATTGCATAAACACAGTACATTGGACCAAAATACTCTGAGTTTTAAATGCAGTAAAACCTCAAAACATCATGAACACTTGCAGAAAAACACTACGTCCCCCCCCCCCCCCCCCCCGAGAGAAAGTTTGGTTCCTCCCGGGCCAGCTTGAGCCATCAAGACAGAACTGCATGTTTCCTCAACCCTGAAGCTGGGGGAACATGAAGCCACTTTGTGGTTTTGAACATGGTTTCAGGAGACTGGGTTTCAGGTCTCATGGGGTTTGATACAGCAATCTCAAACTCGGTCTCCTGGATCTAGGTTTCAAGCCACTCTTCTTGAAATAGGTCCCCTCAGCGTAAGAGAAGGAGTGTTATCTCCAGTCCAGGGCAGGCTTGTGGGACATTTGCTAAAACTGCACTGTTGTTTGATGTGCACAAACATTTTATTTTTTTGAAAGCGTTCTAAGCTGAAACCAAAAGCTTGTTTATGGAGCCAACACTAAAAACAATCTTTAAAAAATAAATGAAGAAGTAACAATCAGAGATCTGCAGCATTCCTTCCAAAATCTGTGGCACCACTTGGAGTGAAAACAATCCAAACCCAATGCTGTCCTGAGGGCTAGTGGAGTGAGGGAAGGGTTCACAGTGCTTTCTGCACCTGTCTCTTTTTTCTAACTCCAGTGTTGGGCTGTGTAAGTCTGCTCCGGAGTTTCTGTGGACGATTTATCTTTTTGTTTTCTCTAGCAGTAAAGCAATGGGAGTTTCAGTAGGATAGCTACTAGGCGAATGAGCTATGTTTCAGCTTGAGCACAGGACAAGGGATAAGATACAATAAATAATACCATTCTGCTTTAACTTCATATTAATGTAGATCACTGGGTAAGATTGGAACAGAGTTTCAATACCAGTTAAGTCCCAATAGGTCAATAACCTATGAGATTGCAATATCTCCAGGCTAGTATGCATTTGCTATATTAGACTTTTCTGATTTGGGGTGTTCCTGGTTTCTCTGGAGCAGGCTTGGATCTCTGTTTCAGGATTAAAGCCGCTCTTCCAGAAAAAGTGTCTTTTTCCTTGAGCTTTCGGCTCTCTAATGAAACATGGCAATTGCGCACTGTGTGGGGAAACCATTTCGGCCAAACCAATTTTCTAGACCACTGTCAGCAAGTATTCTTGGCATAACAGCTGGTGATAAGGCTCTGTCCTAAAATACGTTTTGTAATGGTTCTGCGTAGATCATACCAAGAGAAAGACAACTTGACGACAGAACCAAACCGAAGACATGTTTGCTGTAAACAACATTACAGTTGCAACCTGTTTAAACATGCGGCAACCGTCTGGCATCACAATAGCTCAGTATCCACTAATAACTCAACAGCACACATCTCAGTAGCCTGTTGTATAAGTAGTGCCCCTCTACTGTATCCCTTATATGGCTAAATTGTTTTAACTTTCAAAATCAAAGTCTTTTTGTACCTTTGTATGTGTTTCTCTTGTATCAGAATGGGATTCATTAACAGATTAATGTTTTAGATGTTACCTTTTTTTAGTGTTGGTCATTAAAACACATCATTAATTAAGCTGTAACATTTAAAATTAAACTTGAAAGGGAAAAACTTGATAAAAAAAGTGTGATTCATTTTGTGTTTGTTTTTTGAAGAGGGAGGAGGGAGGAGGGAGGAGAGATGAGGGAGGGGGGTGCCAAATGTATCACCTCAGTGTTGTGTTAATCTAAACTTCTATTTGAGCGACAGATTCAGAGTATTGAAGCTCTGAGGAAAAGAGCCCTTACTGTTTGTTTGTTTTTTGATTTCCTAACAATCTTATGAGGTGTAGAATTAGATAAGGACAACGTGGAATATTTATAGCCAAGAGGAGGTCATTGGTCCTCTCGATGCTCGTCACTTTCCAAGTAGCCTATTAATCTAAAGGATCCCAGTGATTCTGCCTCAACAACATGACTAGGCAACCCATTCCATCTACCACTCTCTACATTGATTTGTCTCCTTCAACCTCACCACTCTCTGTGTGAAGAAGAGTCTCCTTCAATCCCCTCACCACTCTCTGTGTGAAACATGACTAGGTAACCTATTCCATCACCTCACCACTCTCATTCCATCCCCTCACCACTCTCTGTGTGAAGAAGAGTCTCCTTCAGCAACATGACTAGGTAACCCATTCCATCCCCTCACCACTCTCTGTGTGAAGAAGAGTCTCCTTCAGCAACATGACTAGGTAACCCATTCCATCCCCTCACCACTCTCTGTGTGAAGAAGAGTCTCCTTCAGCAACATGACTAGGTAACCCATTCCATCCCCTCACCACTCTCTGTGTGAAGAAGAGTCTCCTTCAGCAACATGACTAGGTAACCCATTCCATCCCCTCACCACTCTCTGTGTGAAGAAGAGTCTCCTTCAGCAACATGACTAGGTAACCCATTCCATCCCCTCACCACTCTCTGTGTGAAGAAGAGTCTCCTTCAGCAACATGACTGAACCCATTCCATCCCCTCACCACTCTCTGTGTGAAGAAGAGTCTCCTTCAGCAACATGACTAGGTAACCCATTCCATCCCCTCACCACTCTCTGTGTGAAGAAGAGTCTCCTTCAGCAACATGACTAGGTAACCCATTCCATCCCCTCACCACTCTCTGTGTGAAGAAGAGTCTCCTTCCCTCTGTCCTAAGTCTGTGTCCATGATGTGCTACTATTTAATAGCTCTTCCTGCAGTGAGATAACACCCCTTCTCTCTTCCTGCAGGGGTCGGAAGCCCCCAAACACACAAGGGTTTTTGTGGCTGCCCGGGAGTATTGTTAATTTGTTTTAGTCATAATTTTATAAACTATTTAGTTCTGTTGTTCCAGCACTTGCCAACCTGATTCACTTGTTGCTGGGCAGATTTCACACAGCAAGCATGAATATTCTGAGCTCCTGGCCTGAAATACTTCAATCAGGAGATTATGCTGAAGTCAGATCTGTTGGCGCCAGGCTGCTGTTTGTGTTCGGGTCAACTTACCTCTGCGAAGACACATTTTCAGCAGTGGAAGTTCTCAAAGCACAAATATATTTTAATTCACCTTGTAGTTAATATATGTTTTGAAATCAGTCATAAAGTTAACAGAAGTAACCCTATCTGGTGGCAGCCCATGCACCTTTTGGCAGGCGGGCCACCCTGGTCACATTTGGGTTCAGGACAACTGCTTTGGAGGACAGGTCTCAAACCCCAGTGCACTAGAGCGACCATCTTAAAAAAGCTTATTGCTTAGCTTAGTTGTCATGCAATCTGAGTTTTTCAAAGTGTACATTCAGTCAAACTATTTTAAAATGTTTTTCTTATAAATCTAAATCATATCGCATCCAAAGTAGGTTACTGAAGAAGACTGTGTTCTTTGTGTTCTAGGAGAATAGCAGTTACATCTCTAGGGACTGCCATAAGCTGAGTTGTTAAGTGTAATCTTATTACAGTAATGCGTTACCCCAACTCTAGTCTAAGAGCAGTCTCTCTCGCAATCACTAAAAGAAGACTAATGACATCAAGCCCTGCGGTAAAAAAAAAACTAAGTGAAGACATAAATGAAACACATGCTTGTAATAAAAGCATTTGTAATGTTAGTACAAAGTATAATTAGGAATGAATCATTATCCATGGCTGAGTTATTTCCAAAAGTTACACACACTCACACTGTTACATGACATTATGCGCACCCTCTTCACAGTCTAATCATCAGCCTTTAACACCAAAGCAGTTGACTTCCCCTAGTTCTACAAATGGTGCCAAAAGGATTTATGAGCAGATGTGGTTCCAAAATAAATGCAGGATGGCATCGGTATGAATTAAGACAGTATCTAAACACAATCTATCTAAGCACAATGCTTTCAGGCACTAGTTAAAAACACATATCTGAAAAAAAATATTACTGTAATTACTCAAATTTAAGTCAGGCTTTTTTTTTTTACTGAAATAAAAGCTAAAATTTGGGTAGAACAACTTAGACTCAGGGCGACTTGGATTCAGGGCAACTTGGATTCAGGGCGACTGGGATTCAAGGTGACTTGGATTCAGGGCGACTGGGATTCAAGGTGACTTGGATTCAGGGCGACTGGGATTCAGGGCAACTGGGATTCAAGGTGACCGGGATTCAGGGTGACTTGGATTCAGGGTGACTTGGATTTAGAGCACCTTGGATTCAAGGTGACTCGGATTCAGGGTTTTTCAATGTGAATTAATTTAAATTTGCTAATGTCAATTATTCTGGCGTGCTTGAACGAGAGCTGCTGCTCACTACAATCGTTACTCTCGCTACAGTATCGGTATATTCAAATGCTATGCAGTGAACTTCACGCACATTTTCTGGTGCAGGTTTTTTTTTTTTTTTTTTTAAGTTTCCTTGAAGAAAAGAGAAACCGTACGGTAATATCGTGTTCCGCGAAATTAAGGGTCTTTTTAAATTTGAGTAAATACGGCAAATGTTATTCAGGTGTTCGCACTATACGCACAATTGTTACTTCAAACTTGATTACAATTATTATTATTATTATAAAAGCATTATTCATATGTTGCAGGCAAGGCAACAGTAGAACTCCACCTCCATATTCCTCTTCTGAGTCAATCTCTTGTTTTCAAAAGCAGAACCTCATTTTTTTACCTGTGTAAGAAACAGAAGACAAACACATCACTTAGCTTATTTATTTATCCATTCGATGTTTTAAAGGATGAAAAATCCAGTCCTGGTAATCAGTGGTGTTTTCCTAAATTTATAGATTTTCTTAAACAAGAGTTATTACACATTGTACTGGAATACTGAACCACATGTGATAGGCAATGCATTTATCGAATTTTTACAAGTGTTTCCACAAAGTGACTTTCTCATCTTTTTTAGAATGCTTTACTTTGTGTCAGTGGCTTCGCTTGTGTTTGCATCCACAATGGTAGTTGTTGTTGTCTTTGTCAGCATTTTGAGCCTTCTCAAAAAAGTTGTTCCTAATGCTCTTTTCACTGCGTCAAGAGGACTGCTGGATGAATCAGATAGCTGTACGGGAGATGGGAGTCACGTGACTTCGCTTGCCCTGTATTAACTCAACTACAGCATGTTAATGCAAAGCTCACCTTTACCACCGTGACGAAACTGCTGTAGAGGAAGGAGAGGAGAAAGAGAATGATGAAGGTGCATGCTGTGGTCCACACCCCCTGCATGTCGTCCTCTGGCACAAAATAATCAACATTGTCATCATGGAAATCTTTCTCTTCTATAATCTCTGAAAGAAAAAAAATAGAGATGATGATGTAAGATTCAGCCCTAACGTCAGACTTTCAATCAGAATCCATGACGTGTTGACCACACAAGCGCAGGCTTTGAACCCTGGTCTTCCCAAATTGGCTACTTGACAGGCTTAATTCACTTCATTCAGCTTCCGCTGCCCTTACTGGCCAGACAAGGACTCCCTTTCTAAATACTTGCTATAGTGTGCAGATTTATTAGAACACCTCATTAATATTACTGGTGTCGAAACCCCAGAGGCAAAATCACTGCACTGTGATCTAAGATGAAACTGGACACTACAAATTTTACATTTTATTTTATTTCAAATTCAGTCAACGGTAATATTGGCAGAGCAGCACGAAAAAATGTTCCCTGTCTGCATTATTAATACGTTATTTAACACACTTTGATATAAAACGACTTACAGAGACGAGGGGGGGGGGACGGGGGACTATGTATCAAGAACTGCTGCAATCACTTACAACAGAACCGTGGTTTTATGTCTCATCTGAAGGACAAAGAACAATGAGGTTAAGTGAGTTGATAACGGTCACACAAGAAGTCAGTGGCTGAGTGGGAATTAGAACCATAATTAGCCTTTTTCTTTGACCACTGGACCAGCAAGCATTCTCCCTATCTCACCTGGCTTACTGATGTTACGGGACAAGATTGTGTTGGTGGCTGGATGATTCACCATGCAGGTATAGACCATGCCAGGTTTCCATTCTCTCACAGAATAGAGGATCTGGCTTCTGGTGCTGAATTTACCGTCCATTCCCATCGATGGCTGAGCCATCGTGTAGTTTTGAGACACAGGCTCCTCATTCAAAAGCCAATTGATTACAATGTGCTTTGGGCTATATCCATGCACCAAGCAGACCAAGTCACTCGTGGACTGAAGAAGGTGTATTGTTGGCTTTGTTGGTATCACAGAAGCTGGAAAACAATGATACAATAAGACAATGACCAGAGTATAATTTCCATGAACTCTGTCAAGTAGGTAGTAAATTTATTAGCAAGAAGCCACCCGAGACGTATTACTTGTACTCCTACTCATTGTGAATGCTCGTTTGTACCTGTTACTTGGCACATCCTTAGTTTCTGTAGTGTCTTTTTCAAGTTTTTATTTACAAACAAAACCATTCATACACAAATAAAATCCAATGACTGCTTTTATGAAATAGCTGCTAAATACCAGCCAGTTGATACTAACTTACCAAAAAGATTGTCAGGTGTTTTAGCTGTAAACCTTTCTGTCCCATGAGCAGCCACGCAGCTGTAGGTATTCTGAGTCGTCCACTCATTTTTGGGGATTGTGAGTCTACTGACCGTTGAATAGGAGGCTCCCCCTTTCTCAGGAACGACAGGATTGTTCTTGTAAAGAGCAGAATCGATTTCCTTATCACCCTTCTGCCATTTCACATAGATATCACTCGGGAAGAACCCAGTAATGATGCATACCAGCTCTGCGCTGTCGGCTCCCAGATGATCTTCAGAGGGGCGTAGAAGCTCCAGGACAGGCTTTTTGTAGGGACCTGTAAAACACAAACAGCAAAAAACAAAAAATATATAACAAAAAAATCAAATAACAATAACATGCTATGTTTCTTTCAAAATGTCAAAGTGTGAAATGGCAGTTATAAGAATTGAAAAATATGGCCGCTTTATTGGTATTGTCTGACTAGAATAAAAGGACAAAGAAATACAAAACATGTTTAAAATCTACCAAACCCAGGGGAAGGGGTATTCATTGGATTGATGTTATATTCAGAAATGCAAGAACAGCTCCATTGGATGTATATGTGAAGATCTGCAGTATTGCACACCGGACCAAGGAGAGGAAACACTTTCCATTAAGTGTCTCTAATTACTGTGTATTTATACAGTAGTTACTTACTAAATACATGTGCACTTACACATAATCACTATGTTATTATGCACAGTTACAATGTATTTGAGGAGGAAATCTTTTTGCATGATATAACACTAAACCTAACCCTAACCCTTTTCTGATACAATTGTTTATTTCCATAAATCATGCAGAAAGACTTACACGTTAAGAACATTGTAACTATGCATAATAACATTGCAATTATGTATAAGTACACATATTCTTACTGAGTGACTACTATGTAAATACACAGTAATTAAATACCCTTATTGTGAAGTGTTACTCAAGGGGTATAGAAAGTCGTTCTTCTTACTATTGCTGGTGACATCAGACAGACCCTCATTTCTGAATTAGAGTTAGCAATGTTTACCCTTTACAAATATAATGGAATTACCTGTCTCTTTGGTAATAGACGCCTCTTTGGTGAAACAAGGGTGTTTGACTTTGCAACTGGTTTTGTTGTAGCTTTTCCACTCAGCAGCAGATACTGTCAATCGCTTGGTGATGCTTTGGGTATTATTCCCGATTAGTTTGCTATCAACTGATTGTGAGTCCTTTTCTCTTCCATCAACAATCCAGGAAACGATGCTGTCTTTGAGTCCAACCACAAGACAATCAGCACTGACATTTTCCCCTCTGAAAACAGCTTCAAATGGGGGTTTTTGGAGATAGATTGTTGGCTCAGTGCTGCAGCAAGCTGAAATTGAAATAGAAAGCATGTTTATCAGCTCACGGGAATGTATTGTGCTGAACAGTATTCTCAATCTCGATCTAAAAATAAATATCTCTGCTATGGTTTCTGGTGAGTGGAGATTTAGAATGCCTCAGCTTTTTGCAGAGAAGAGATTGGTTGATTTGGCTGTTATTTATTGAATACATCACAGCAATAATCTAAGTAAAGATTGTCAGGTGTTTTTAGATTGAAGACATTCTGTGCCATGAGCACAGACAATGTCACACTAGTCCCTCCTCCTTCCCTCCTGGATTGGCTCTCTAACTCTAGACTTCAGACTAACAGTCAACACTGCCCTATTGGAGCTAGGAGCCGATTAAATCCATTTTCCTGTGTTTTTTTCTCTGACTAGCAAAATGGCTCATGGTTTCTACTCATATTCATTGTGGATTCTCGCTTGTACTTGTTACTCGGCACATCCCTAGTTTCTGTGGTCTTTCAAGTTTTTATTATTTACAAACAAAACTATTCATACACAAATAAAATCTGATGACTACATTTATGAAATAGCTGCTAAATACCAGCCAATTGATATTAACTTACCAAAAAGATTGTCAGGTGTTTTAGCTGTAAACCTTTCTGTCCCATGAGCAGCCACGCAGCTGTAGGTATTTCTAGTCGTCCACTCATTTTTGGGGATTGTGAGTCTACTGAACGTTGAATAGGAGACTCCCCCTTTCTCAGGAACGACAGGATTGTTCTTGTAAAGACCAGCATCAATTTCTTTATCACCCTTCTGCCATTTCACATAGATATCACTCGGGAAGAACCCAGTAATGATGCATACCAGCTCTGCGCTGTCGGCTCCCAGATGATCTTCAGAGGGGCGTAGAAGCTCCAGGACAGGCTTTTTGTAGGGACCTGTAAAACACAAACAGCAAAAAACAAAAAATATATAACAAAAAAATCAAATAACAATAACATGCTATGTTGCTTTTAAAATGTCAAAGTGTGAAATGGCAGTTATAAGAATTGAAAAATATGGCCGCTTTATTGGTATTGTCTGACTAGAATAAAAGGACAAAGAAATACAAAACATGTTTAAAATCTACCAAACCCAGGGGAAGGGGTAGTCATTGGATTGATGTTATAATCAGAAATGCAAGAACAGCTCCATTGGATGTATATGTGAAGATCTGCAGTAGTGCACACCGGACCAAGGAGAGGAAACACTTTCCATTAAGTGTCTAATTACTGTGTATTTATACACTAGTTACTTACTAAATACATGTGCACTTACACATAATCACTATGTTATTATGCACAGTTACAATGTATTTGATGAGTAAATCTTTTTGAATGATATAACACTAAATGTAAGCCCAATCCTAATCCTATCCCTAACCCTAACCCTTTTCTGATACAATTGTGTACTTCCATAAATCATGCAGAAAGACTTACACGTTAAGAACATTGTAACTATGCATAATAACATTGGAAGTGCTACTAAGTGACTACTATGTAAATACATCGTAATTAAAGACCCTTATTTCTGAATTACACTTAGCAATGTTCACCCTTTACCAATATAAAGGAATTACCTGTCTCTCTGGTAATAGACGCCTCTTTGGTGAAACAAGGGTGTTTGACTTGGCAACTTATTTTGTTGTAGCTTTTCCACTCAGCAGCAGATACTGTCAATCGCTTGGTGATGCTTTGGGTATTATTCCCGTTTATTTTGCTATCAACTGATTGTGAGTCCTTTTCTCTTCCATCAACAATCCAGGAAACGATGCTGTCTTTGAGTCCAACCACAAGACAATCAGCACTGACATGTTCCCCTTTGAGAACAGCTTCAAATGGGGGTTTTTGGAGATAAATAGTTGGCTCAGTGCTGGAGCAAGCTGAAATTGAAACAGAAAGCACGTTTAACGACTTGCGGGAATCTATTGCGCTGAACAGTGTTTGAAAATATCTACATAGCCTAGAAAATAGAAAGCAGAGATTCAGCACATCTTCAGAAAAGCAATGTGGGGAATCAGCAGGAATGATTGTATTTTCAGTTCCTTTATTAACCTGCTTTGATATCATTGCAATTCTCTCTGAACCTCAATCTAAAAATAAATATCTCTGCTTTGGTTTCTGGTGAGTGGAGATTTAGAATGCCTCAGCTTTTTACAAAGAACAGATTGGTTGATTTGGCTCTTATTTATTGAATACATCACAGCAAGAATATAACTAAGGATTGTCAGCTGTTTTAAGTTTCAAACCATTCTGTGCCATGAGCACAAACAATGTCACACTAGTCCCTCCTCCTTCCCTCCTGGATTGGCTCTCTAACTCTAGACTTCAGACTGACAGTCAACACTGCCCTATTGGAGCTAGGAGCCGATTAAATCCATTTTCCTGTGTTTTTTTCTCCGACTAGCAAAATGGCTCATGGTTTCTACTCATATTCATTGTGGATTCTCGCTTGTACTTGTTACTCGGCACATCCCTAGTTTCTGTGGTTTCTTATTCAAGTTTCTATTATTTACAAACAAAACTATTCATACACAAATAAAATCTGATGACTACATTTATGAAATAGCTGCTAAATACCAGCCAGTTGATATTAACTTACCAAAAAGATTATCAGGTGTTTTAGCTGTAAACCTTTCTGTCCCATGAGCAGCCACGCAGCTGTAGGTATTTCTAGTCGTCCACTCATTTTTGGGGATTGTGAGTCTACTGAACGTTGAATAGGAGACTCCCCCTTTCTCAGGAACGACAGGATTGTTCTTGTAAAGAGCAGAATCGATTTCCTTATCACCCTTCTGCCATTTCACATAGATATCACTCGGGAAGAACCCAGTAATGATGCATACCAGCTCTGCGCTGTCGGCTCCCAGATGATCTTCAGAGGGGCGTAGAAGCTCCAGGACAGGCTTTTTGTAGGGACCTGTAAAACACAAACAGCAAAAAACAAAAAATATATAACAAAAAAATCAAATAACAATAACATGCTATGTTTCTTTCAAAATGTCAAAGTGTGAAATGGCAGTTATAAGAATTGAAAAATATGGCCGCTTTATTGGTATTGTCTGACTAGAATAAAAGGACAAATAAATACAAAACATGTTTAAAATCTACCAAACCCAGGGGAAGGGGTATTCATTGGATTGATGTTATATTCAGAAATGCAAGAACAGCTCCATTGGATGTATATGTGAAGATCTGCAGTATTGCACACCGGACCAAGGAGAGGAAACACTTTCCATTAAGTGTCTCTAATTACTGTGTATTTATACAGTAGTTACTTACTAAATACATGTGCACTTACAAATAATCACTATGTTATTATGCACAGTTACCATGTATTTGATGAGTAAATCTTTTTGAATGATATAACACTAAATGTAAGCCCAACACTAACCCTAACCCTTTTCTGATACAATTGTGTACTTCCATATATCATGCAGAAAGACTTACACATTAAGAACATTGTAACTATGCATAATAACTTTGGAAGTGTTACTAAGTGACTACTATGTAAAGACATCGTAATTAAAGACCCTTATTTCTGAATTACACTTAGCAATGTTCACCCTTTACCAATATAAAGGAATTACCTGTCTCTTTGGTAATAGACGCCTCTTTGGTGAAACAAGGGTGTTTGACTTGGCAACTAATTTTGTTGTAGCTTTTCCACTCAGCAGCAGATACTGTCAATCGCTTGGTGATGCTTTGGGTATTATTCCCGTTTAGTTTGCTATCAACTGATTGTGAGTCCTTTTCTCTTCCATCAACAATCCAGGAAATGATGCTGTCTTTGAGTCCAACCACAAGACAATCAGCACTGACATGTTTCCCTTTGAGAACAGCTTCAAATGGGGGTTTTTGGAGATAAATAGTTGGCTCAGTGCTGGAGCAAGCTGAAATTGAAACAGAAAGCATGTTTAACGACTTGCGGGAATCTATTGCGCTGAACAGTGTTTGAAAATATCAACATAGCCTAGAAAATAGAAAGTAGAGATTCAGCACATCTTCAGAAAAGCAATGTGGGGAATCAGCAGGAATGATTGTATTTTCAGTTCCTTTATTAACCTGCTTTGATATCCTTGCAATTCTCTCTGAACCTCGATCTAAAAATAAATATCTCTGCTTTGGTTTCTGGTGAGTGGAGATTTAGAATGCCTCAGCTTTTTACAAAGCACAGATTGGTTGATTTGGCTCTTATTTATTGAATACCGCCAAATCAATCATCTTACCAAAGAGATTGTCAGATGTTTTAGTTTCAAGCCATTCTGTGCCATGAGCACAGACAATGTCACACTAGTCCCTCCTCCTTCCCTCCTGGATTGGCTCTCTAACTCTAGACTTCAGACTGACAGTCAACACTACCCTATTGGAGCTAGAAGCCTATTAAATCCATTTTCCTGTGTTTTTTTCTCTGACTAGCAAAATGGCTCATGGTTTCTACTCATATTCATTGTGGATTCTCGCTTGTACTTGTTACTCGGCACATCCCTAGTTTCTGTGGTCTTTCAAGTTTCTATTATTTACAAACAAAACTATTCATACACAAATAAAATCTGATGACTACATTTATGAAATAGCTGCTAAATACCAGCCAGTTGATATTAACTTACCAAAAAGATTATCAGGTGTTTTAGCTGTAAACCTTTCTGTCCCATGAGCAGCCACGCAGCTGTAGGTATTTCTAGTCGTCCACTCATTTTTGGGGATTGTGAGTCTACTGAACGTTGAATAGGAGACTCCCCCTTTCTCAGGAACGACAGGATTGTTCTTGTAAAGAGCAGAATCGATTTCCTTATCACCCTTCTGCCATTTCACATAGATATCACTCGGGAAGAACCCAGTAATGATGCATACCAGCTCTGCGCTGTCGGCTCCCAGATGATCTTCAGAGGGGCGTAGAAGCTCCAGGACAGGCTTTTTGTAGGGACCTGTAAAACACAAACAGCAAAAAACAAAAAATATATAACAAAAAAATCAAATAACAATAACATGCTATGTTGCTTTTAAAATGTCAAAGTGTGAAATGGCAGTTATAAGAATTGAAAAATATGGCCGCTTTATTGGTATTGTCTGACTAGAATAAAAGGACAAAGAAATACAAAACATGTTTAAAATCTACCAAACCCAGGGGAAGGGGTATTCATAGGATTGATGTTATAATCAGAAATGCAAGAACAGCTCCATTGGATGTATATGTGAAGATCTGCAGTATTGCACACCGGACCAAGGAGAGGAAACACTTTCCATTAAGTGTCTCTAATTACTGTGTATTTATACAGTAGTTACTTACTAAATACATGTGCACTTACACATAATCACTATGTTATTATGCACAGTTACCATGTATTTGATGAGTAAATCTTTTTGAATGATATAACACTAAATGTAAGCCCAACACTAACCCTAACCCTTTTCTGATACAATTGTGTACTTCCATATATCATGCAGAAAGACTTACACATTAAGAACATTGTAACTATGCATAATAACTTTGGAAGTGTTACTATGTGACTACTATGTAAAGACATCGTAATTAAAGACCCTTATTTCTGAATTACACTTAGCAATGTTCACCCTTTACCAATATAAAGGAATTACCTGTCTCTCTGGTAATAGACGCCTCTTTGGTGAAACAAGGGTGTTTGACTTGGCAACTAATTTTGTTGTAGCTTTTCCACTCAGCAGCAGATACTGTCAATCGCTTGGTGATGCTTTGGGTATTATTCCCGTTTAGTTTGTTATCAACTGATTGTGAGTCCTTTTCTCCTCCATCAACAATCCAGGAAATGATGCTGTCTTTGAGTCCAACCACAAGACAATCAGCACTGACATGTTTCCCTTTGAGAACAGCTTCAAATGGGGGTTTTTGGAGATAAATAGTTGGCTCAGTGCTGGAGCAAGCTGAAATTGAAACAGAAAGCACGTTTAACGACTTGCGGGAATCTATTGCGCTGAACAGTGTTTGAAAATATCTACATAGCCTAGAAAATAGAAAGCAGAGATTCAGCACATCTTCAGAAAAGCAATGTGGGGAATCAGCAGGAATGATTGTATTTTCAGTTCCTTTATTAACCTGCTTTGATATCATTGCAATTCTCTCTGAACCTCAATCTAAAAATAAATATCTCTGCTTTGGTTTCTGGTGAGTGGAGATTTAGAATGCCTCAGCTTTTTACAAAGAACAGATTGGTTGATTTGGCTCTTATTTACTGAATACATCACAGCAAGAATATAACTAAGGATTGTCAGCTGTTTTAGTTTCAAGCCATTCTGTGCCATGAGCACAGACAATGTCACACTAGTCCCTCCACCTTCCCTCCTGGATTGGCTCTCTAACTCTAGACTTCAGACTGACAGTCAACACTGCCCTATTGGAGCTAGGAGCCGATTAAATCCATTTTCCTGTGTTTTTTTCTCCGACTAGAAAAATGGCTCATGGTTTCTACTCATATTCATTGTGGATTCTCGCTTGTACTTGTTACTCGGCACATCCCTAGTTTCTGTGGTTTCTTATTCAAGTTTCTATTATTTACAAACAAAACTATTCATACACAAATAAAATCTGATGACTACATTTATGAAATAGCTGCTAAATACCAGCCAGTTGATATTAACTTACCAAAAAGATTATCAGGTGTTTTAGCTGTAAACCTTTCTGTCCCATGAGCAGCCACGCAGCTGTAGGTATTTCTATTCGTCCACTCATTTTTGGGGATTGTGAGTCTACTGAACGTTGAATAGGAGACTCCCCCTTTCTCAGGAACGACAGGATTGTTCTTGTAAAGAGCAGAATCGATTTCCTTATCACCCTTCTGCCATTTCACATAGATATCACTCGGGAAGAACCCAGTAATGATGCATACCAGCTCTGCGCTGTCGGCTCCCAGATGATCTTCAGAGGGGCGTAGAAGCTCCAGGACAGGCTTTTTGTAGGGACCTGTAAAACACAAACAGCAAAAAACAAAAAATATATAACAAAAAAATCAAATAACAATAACATGCTATGTTTCTTTTAAAATGTCAAAGTGTGAAATGGCAGTTATAAGAATTGAAAAATATGGCCGCTTTATTGGTATTGTCTGACTAGAATAAAAGGACAAAGAAATACAAAACATGTTTAAAATCTACCAAACCCAGGGGAAGGGGTATTCATTGGATTGATGTTATAATCAGAAATGCAAGAACAGCTCCATTGGATGTATATGTGAAGATCTGCAGTAGTGCACACCGGACCAAGGAGAGGAAACACTTTCCATTAAGTGTCTCTAATTACTGTGTATTTATACAGTAGTTACTTACTAAATACATGTGTACTTACAAATAATCACTATGTTATTATGCACAGTTACCATGTATTTGATGAGTAAATCTTTTTGAATGATATAACACTAAATTTAAGCCCAACACTAACCCTAACCCTTTTCTGATACAATTGTGTACTTCCATAAATCATGCAGAAAGACTTACACGTTAAGAACATTGTAACTATGCATAATAACATTGGAAGTGCTACTAAGTGACTACTATGTAAATACATTGTAATTAAAGACCCTTATTTCTGAATTACACTTAGCAATGTTCACCCTTTACCAATATAAAGGAATTACCTGTCTCTTTGGTAATAGACGCCTCTTTGGTGAAACAAGGGTGTTTGACTTGGCAACTTATTTTGTTGTAGCTTTTCCACTCAGCAGCAGATACTGTCAATCGCTTGGTGATGCTTTGGGTATTATTCCCGTTTATTTTGCTATCAACTGATTTTGAGTCCTTTTCTCTTCCATCAACAATCCAGGAAATGATGCTGTCTTTGAGTCCAACCACAAGACAATCAGCACTGACATGTTTCCCTTTGAGAACAGCTTCAAATGGGGGTTTTTGGAGATAAATAGTTGGCTCAGTGCTGGAGCAAGCTGAAATTGAAACAGAAAGCACGTTTAACGACTTGCGGGAATCTATTGCGCTGAACAGTGTTTGAAAATATCTACATAGCCTAGAAAATAGAAAGCAGAGATTCAGCACATCTTCAGAAAAGCAATGTGGGGAATCAGCAGGAATGATTGTATTTTCAGTTCCTTTATTAACCTGCTTTGATATCATTGCAATTCTCTCTGAACCTCAATCTAAAAATAAATATCTCTGCTTTGGTTTCTGGTGAGTGGAGATTTAGAATGCCTCAGCTTTTTACAAAGAACAGATTGGTTGATTTGGCTCTTATTTATTGAATACATCACAGCAAGACTATAACTAAGGATTGTCAGCTGTTTTAAGTTTCAACCCATTCTGTGCCATGAGCACAAACAATGTCACACTAGTCCCTCCTCCTTCCCTCCTGGATTGTCTCTCTAACTTTAGACTTCAGACTGACAGTCAACACTGCCCTATTGGAGCTAGGAGCCGATTAAATCCATTTTCCTGTGTTTTTTTCTCCGACTAGCAAAATGGCTCATGGTTTCTACTCATATTCATTGTGGATTCTCGCTTGTACTTGTTACTCGGCACATCCCTAGTTTCTGTGTTTTCTTATTCAAGTTTTTATTATTTACAAACAAAACTATTCATACACAAATAAAATCTGATGACTACATTTATGAAATAGCTGCTAAATACCAGCCAGTTGATATTAACTTACCAAAAAGATTATCAGGTGTTTTAGCTGTAAACCTTTCTGTCCCATGAGCAGCCACGCAGCTGTAGGTATTCCGAGTCGTCCACTCATTTTTGGGGATTGTGAGTCTACTGAACGTTGAATAGGAGACTCCCCCTTTCTCAGGAACGACAGGATTGTTCTTGTAAAGAGCAGAATCGATTTCCTTATCACCCTTCTGCCATTTCACATAGATATCACTCGGGAAGAACCCAGTAATGATGCATACCAGCTCTGCGCTGTCGGCTCCCAGATGATCTTCAGAGGGGCGTAGAAGCTCCAGGACAGGCTTTTTGTAGGGACCTGTAAAACACAAACAGCAAAAAACAAAAAATATATAACAAAAAAATCAAATAACAATAACATGCTATGTTTCTTTTAAAATGTCAAAGTGTGAAATGGCAGTTATAAGAATTGAAAAATATGGCCGCTTTATTGGTATTGTCTGACTAGAATAAAAGGACAAAGAAATACAAAACATGTTTAAAATCTACCAAACCCAGGGGAAGGGGTATTCATTGGATTGATGTTATAATCAGAAATGCAAGAACAGCTCCATTGGATGTATATGTGAAGATCTGCAGTAGTGCACACCGGACCAAGGAGAGGAAACACTTTCCATTAAGTGTCTCTAATTACTGTGTATTTATACAGTAGTTACTTACTAAATACATGTGCACTTACACATAATCACTATGTTATTATGCACAGTTACAATGTACTTGATGTGTAAATCTTTTTGCATGATATAACACTAAATGTAAGCCCAACACTAACCCTAACCCTTTTCTGATACAATTGTGTACTTACATATATTGTGCAAAAAGATTTACACATTAAGTACATTGTAACTATGCATAATAACATTGGAAGTGTTACTAAGTGACTACTATGTAAATACATTGTAATTAAAGACCCTTATTTCTGAATTACACTTAGCAATGTTCACCCTTTACCAATATAAAGGAATTACCTGTCTCTTTGGTAATAGACGCCTCTTTGGTGAAACAAGGGTGTTTGACTTGGCAACTTATTTTGTTGTAGCTTTTCCACTCAGCAGCAGATACTGTCAATCGCTTGGTGATGCTTTGGGTATTATTCCCGTTTATTTTGCTATCAACTGATTTTGAGTCCTTTTCTCTTCCATCAACAATCCAGGAAATGATGCTGTCTTTGAGTCCAACCACAAGACAATCAGCACTGACATGTTTCCCTTTGAGAACAGCTTCAAATGGGGGTTTTTGGAGATAAATAGTTGGCTCAGTGCTGGAGCAAGCTGAAATTGAAACAGAAAGCACGTTTAACGACTTGCGGGAATCTATTGCGCTGAACAGTGTTTGAAAATATCTACATAGCCTAGAAAATAGAAAGCAGAGATTCAGCACATCTTCAGAAAAGCAATTTGGGGAATCAGCAGGAATGATTGTATTTTCAGTTCCTTTATTAACCTGCTTTGATATCCTTGCAATTCTCTCTGAATCTCGATCTAAAAATAAATATCTCTGCTTTGGTTTCTGGTGAGTGGAGATTTAGAATGCCTCAGCTTTTTACAAAGAACAGATTGGTTGATTTGGCTCTTATTTATTGAATACATCACAGCAAGAATATAACTAAGGATTGTCAGCTGTTTTAAGTTTCAACCCATTCTGTGCCATGAGCACAAACAATGTCACACTAGTCCCTCCTCCTTCCCTCCTGGATTGTCTCTCTAACTTTAGACTTCAGACTGACAGTCAACACTGCCCTATTGGAGCTAGGAGCCGATTAAATCCATTTTCCTGTGTTTTTTTCTCCGACTAGCAAAATGGCTCATGGTTTCTACTCATATTCATTGTGGATTCTCGCTTGTACTTGTTACTCGGCACATCCCTAGTTTCTGTGTTTTCTTATTCAAGTTTTTATTATTTACAAACAAAACTATTCATACACAAATAAAATCTGATGACTACATTTATGAAATAGCTGCTAAATACCAGCCAGTTGATATTAACTTACCAAAAAGATTATCAGGTGTTTTAGCTGTAAACCTTTCTGTCCCATGAGCAGCCACGCAGCTGTAGGTATTTCTATTCGTCCACTCATTTTTGGGGATTGTGAGTCTACTGAACGTTGAATAGGAGACTCCCCCTTTCTCAGGAACGACAGGATTGTTCTTGTAAAGAGCAGAATCGATTTCCTTATCACCCTTCTGCCATTTCACATAGATATCACTCGGGAAGAACCCAGTAATGATGCATACCAGCTCTGCGCTGTCGGCTCCCAGATGATCTTCAGAGGGGCGTAGAAGCTCCAGGACAGGCTTTTTGTAGGGACCTGTAAAACACAAACAGCAAAAAACAAAAAATATATAACAAAAAAATCAAATAACAATAACATGCTATGTTTCTTTCAAAATGTCAAAGTGTGAAATGGCAGTTATAAGAATTGAAAAATATGGCCGCTTTATTGGTATTGTCTGACTAGAATAAAAGGACAAAGAAATACAAAACATGTTTAAAATCTACCAAACCCAGGGGAAGGGGTATTCATTGGATTGATGTTATATTCAGAAATGCAAGAACAGCTCCATTGGATGTATATGTGAAGATCTGCAGTATTGCACACCGGACCAAGGAGAGGAAACACTTTCCATTAAGTGTCTCTAATTACTGTGTATTTATATAGTAGTTACTTATTAAATACATGTGTACTTACACATAATCACTATGTTATTATGCACAGTTACAATGTATTTGATGAGTAAATCTTTTTGAATGATATAACACTAAATTTAAGCCCAACACTAACCCTAACCCTTTTCTGATACAATTGTGTACTTACATATATCATGCAAAAAGATTTACACATTAAGTACATTGTAACTATGCATAATAACATTGGAAGTGCTACTAAGTGACTACTATGTAAATACATTGTAAATAAAGACCCTTATTTCTGAATTACACTTAGCAATGTTCACCCTTTACCAATATAAAGGAATTACCTGTCTCTCTGGTAATAGACGCCTCTTTGGTGAAACAAGGGTGTTTGACTTGGCAACTAATTTTGTTGTAGCTTTTCCACTCAGCAGCAGATACTGTCAATCGCTTGGTGATGCTTTGGGTATTATTCCCGTTTAGTTTGCTATCAACTGATTGTGAGTCCTTTTCTCTTCCATCAACAATCCAGGAAATGATGCTGTCTTTGAGTCCAACCACAAGACAATCAGCACTGACATGTTTCCCTTTGAGAACAGCTTCAAATGGGGGTTTTTGGAGATAAATAGTTGGCTCAGTGCTGGAGCAAGCTGAAATTGAAACAGAAAGCACGTTTAACGACTTGCGGGAATCTATTGCGCTGAACAGTGTTTGAAAATATCAACATAGCCTAGAAAATAGAAAGCAGAGATTCAGCACATCTTCAGAAAAGCAATATGGGGAATCAGCAGGAATGATTGTATTTTCATTTCCTTTATTAACCTGCTTTGATATCCTTGCAATTCTCTCTGAACCTCAATCTAAAAATAAATATCTCTGCTTTGGTTTCTGGTGAGTGGAGATTTAGAATGCCTCAGCTTTTTACAAAGCACAGATTGGTTGATTTGGCTCTTATTTATTGAATACATCACAGCAATCATCTAACTAAAGATTGTCAGCTGTTTTAGTTTCAAGCCATTCTGTGCCATGAGCACAGACAATGTCACACTAGTCCCTCCTCCTTCTCTCCTGGATTGGCTCTCTAACTCTAGACTTCAGACTGACAGTCAACACTGCCCTATTGGAGCTAGAAGCCTATTAAATCCATTTTCCTGTGTTTTTTTCTCCGACTAGCAAAATGGCTCATGGTTTCTACTCATATTCATTGTGGATTCTCGCTTGTACTTGTTACTCGGCACATCCCTAGTTTCTGTGGTCTTTCAAGTTTTTATTATTTACAAACAAAACTATTCATACACAAATAAAATCTGATGACTACATTTATGAAATAGCTGCTAAATACCAGCCAGTTGATATTAACTTACCAAAAAGATTGTCAGGTGTTTTAGCTGTAAACCTTTCTGTCCCATGAGCAGCCACGCAGCTGTAGGTATTTCTAGTCATCCACTCATTTTTGGGGATTGTGAGTCTACTGAACGTTGAATAGGAGACTCCCCCTTTCTCAGGAACGACAGGATTGTTCTTGTAAAGAGCAGAATCGATTTCCTTATCACCCTTCTGCCATTTCACATAGATATCACTCGGGAAGAACCCAGTAATGATGCATACCAGCTCTGCGCTGTCGGCTCCCAGATGATCTTCAGAGGGGCGTAGAAGCTCCAGGACAGGCTTTTTGTAGGGACCTGTAAAACACAAACAGCAAAAAACAAAAAATATATAACAAAAAAATCAAATAACAATAACATGCTATGTTTCTTTTAAAATGTCAAAGTGTGAAATGGCAGTTATAAGAATTGAAAAATATGGCCGCTTTATTGGTATTGTCTGACTAGAATAAAAGGACAAAGAAATACAAAACATGTTTAAAATCTACCAAACCCAGGGGAAGGGGTAGTCATTGGATTGATGTTATAATCAGAAATGCAAGAACAGCTCCATTGGATGTATATGTGAAGATCTGCAGTAGTGCACACCGGACCAAGGAGAGGAAACACTTTCCATTAAGTGTCTCTAATTACTGTGTATTTATACAGTAGTTACTTACTAAATACATGTGCACTTACACATAATCACTATGTTATTATGCACAGTTACAATGTATTTGATGAGTAAATCTTTTTGAATGATATAACACTAAATTTAAGCCCAACACTAACCCTAACCCTTTTCTGATACAATTGTGTACTTCCATAAATCATGCGGAAAGATTTACACATTAAGTACATTGTAACTATGCATAATAACATTGGAAGTGTTACTAAGTGACTACTATGTAAATACATTGTAAATAAAGACCCTTATTTCTGAATTACACTTAGCAATGTTCACCCTTTACCAATATAAAGGAATTACCTGTCTCTTTGGTAATAGACGCCTCTTTGGTGAAACAAGGGTGTTTGACTTGGCAACTAATTTTGTTGTAGCTTTTCCACTCAGCAGCAGATACTGTCAATCGCTTGGTGATGCTTTGGGTATTATTCCCGTTTAGTTTGCTATCAACTGATTGTGAGTCCTTTTCTCTTCCATCAACAATCCAGGAAATGATGCTGTCTTTGAGTCCAACCACAAGACAATCAGCACTGACATGTTTCCCTTTGAGAACAGCTTCAAATGGGGGTTTTTGGAGATAAATAGTTGGCTCAGTGCTGGAGCAAGCTGAAATTGAAACAGAAAGCACGTTTAACGACTTGCGGGAATCTATTGCGCTGAACAGTGTTTGAAAATATCTACATAGCCTAGAAAATAGAAAGTAGAGATTCAGCACATCTTCAGAAAAGCAATGTGGGGAATCAGCAGGAATGATTGTATTTTCAGTTCCTTTATTAACCTGCTTTGATATCATTGCAATTCTCTCTGAACCTCAATCTAAAAATAAATATCTCTGCTTTGGTTTCTGGTGAGTGGAGATTTAGAATGCCTCAGCTTTTTACAAAGAACAGATTGGTTGATTTGGCTCTTATTTATTGAATACATCACAGCAAGAATATAACTAAGGATTGTCAGCTGTTTTAAGTTTCAAACCATTCTGTGCCATGAGCACAAACAATGTCACACTAGTCCCTCCTCCTTCCCTCCTGGATTGGCTCTCTAACTCTAGACTTCAGACTGACAGTCAACACTGCCCTATTGGAGCTAGGAGCCGATTAAATCCATTTTCCTGTGTTTTTTTCTCCGACTAGCAAAATGGCTCATGGTTTCTACTCATATTCATTGTGGATTCTCGCTTGTACTTGTTACTCGGCACATCCCTAGTTTCTGTGGTTTCTTATTCAAGTTTTTATTATGTACAAACAAAACTATTCATACACAAATAAAATCTGATGACTACATTTATGAAATAGCTGCTAAATACCAGCCAGTTGATATTAACTTACCAAAAAGATTATCAGGTGTTTTAGCTGTAAACCTTTCTGTCCCATGAGCAGCCACGCAGCTGTAGGTATTTCTAGTCGTCCACTCATTTTTGGGGATTGTGAGTCTACTGAACGTTGAATAGGAGACTCCCCCTTTCTCAGGAACGACAGGATTGTTCTTGTAAAGAGCAGAATCGATT
The DNA here is from genome assembly GCF_017654505.1 of Polyodon spathula. Lineage (NCBI taxonomy): Eukaryota > Metazoa > Chordata > Actinopteri > Acipenseriformes > Polyodontidae > Polyodon > Polyodon spathula. The sequence continues at coordinate 1,488,187 of NC_054588.1, forward strand.
TCCTTATCACCCTTCTGCCATTTCACATAGATATCACTCGGGAAGAACCCAGTAATGATGCATACCAGCTCTGCGCTGTCGGCTCCCAGATGATCTTCAGAGGGGCGTAGAAGCTCCAGGACAGGCTTTTTGTAGGGACCTGTAAAACACAAACAGCAAAAAACAAAAAATATATAACAAAAAAATCAAATAACAATAACATGCTATGTTTCTTTTAAAATGTCAAAGTGTGAAATGGCAGTTATAAGAATTGAAAAATATGGCCGCTTTATTGGTATTGTCTGACTAGAATAAAAGGACAAAGAAATACAAAACATGTTTAAAATCTACCAAACCCAGGGGAAGGGGTAGTCATTGGATTGATGTTATAATCAGAAATGCAAGAACAGCTCCATTGGATGTATATGTGAAGATCTGCAGTATTGCACACCGGACCAAGGAGAGGAAACACTTTCCATTAAGTGTCTCTAATTACTGTGTATTTATATAGTAGTTACTTATACAATACATGTGTACTTACACATAATCACTATGTTATTATGCACAGTTACAATGTATTTGATGAGTAAATCTTTTTGAATGATATAACACTAAATTTAAACCCAACACTAACCCTAACCCTTTTCTGATACAATTGTGTACTTACATATATCATGCAGAAAGACTTACACGTTAAGAACATTGTAACTATGCATAATAACTTTGGAAGTGTTACTAAGTGACTACTATGTAAATACATTGTAATTAAAGACCCTTATTTCTGAATTACACTTAGCAATGTTCACCCTTTATCAATATAAAGGAATTACCTGTCTCTTTGGTAATAGACGCCTCTTTGGTGAAACAAGGGTGTTTGACTTGGCAACTTATTTTGTTGTAGCTTTTCCACTCAGCAGCAGATACTGTCAATCGCTTGGTGATGCTTTGGGTATTATTCCCGTTTATTTTGCTATCAACTGATTGTGAGTCCTTTTCTCTTCCATCAACAATCCAGGAAACGATGCTGTCTTTGAGTCCAACCACAATACAATCAGCACTGACATGTTTCCCTTTGAGAACAGCTTCAAATGGGGGTTTTTGGAGATAAATAGTTGGCTCAGTGCTGGAGCAAGCTGAAATTGAAACAGAAAGCATGTTTAACGACTTGCGGGAATCTATTGCGCTGAACAGTGTTTGAAAATATCTACATAGCCTAGAAAATAGAAAGCAGAGATTCAGCACATCTTCAGAAAAGCAATATGGGGAATCAGCAGGAATGATTGTATTTTCAGTTCCTTTATTAACCTGCTTTGATATCCTTGCAATTCTCTCTGAACCTCAATCTAAAAATAAATATCTCTGCTTTGGTTTCTGGTGAGTGGAGATTTAGAATGCCTCAGCTTTTTACAAAGAACAGATTGGTTGATTTGGCTGTTATTTATTGAATACCGCCAAATCAATCATCTTACCAAAGAGATTGTCAGATGTTTTAGTTTCAAGCCATTCTGTGCCATGAGCACAGACAATGTCACACTAGTCCCTCCTCCTTCCCTCCTGGATTGGCTCTCTAACTCTAGACTTCAGACTGACAGTCAACACTGCCCTATTGGAGCTAGGAGCCGATTAAATCCATTTTCCTGTGTTTTTTTCTCCGACTAGCAAAATGGCTCATGGTTTCTACTCATATTCATTGTGGATTCTCGCTTGTACTTGTTACTCGGCACATCCCTAGTTTCTGTGTTTTCTTATTCAAGTTTTTATTATTTACAAACAAAACTATTCATACACAAATAAAATCTGATGACTACATTTATGAAATAGCTGCTAAATACCAGCCAGTTGATATTAACTTACCAAAAAGATTGTCAGGTGTTTTAGCTGTAAACCTTTCTGTCCCATGAGCAGCCACGCAGCTGTAGGTATTTCTAGTCATCCACTCATTTTTGGGGATTGTGAGTCTACTGAACGTTGAATAGGAGACTCCCCCTTTCTCAGGAACGACAGGATTGTTCTTGTAAAGACCAGCATCAATTTCTTTATCACCCTTCTGCCATTTCACATAGATATCACTCGGGAAGAACCCAGTAATGATGCATACCAGCTCTGCGCTGTCGGCTCCCAGATGATCTTCAGAGGGGCGTAGAAGCTCCAGGACAGGCTTTTTGTAGGGACCTGTAAAACACAAACAGCAAAAAACAAAAAATATATAACAAAAAAATCAAATAACAATAACATGCTATGTTTCTTTTAAAATGTCAAAGTGTGAAATGGCAGTTATAAGAATTGAAAAATATGGCCGCTTTATTGGTATTGTCTGACTAGAATAAAAGGACAAAGAAATACAAAACATGTTTAAAATCTACCAAACCCAGGGGAAGGGGTATTCATTGGATTGATGTTATAATCAGAAATGCAAGAACAGCTCCATTGGATGTATATGTGAAGATCTGCAGTAGTGCACACCGGACCAAGGAGAGGAAACACTTTCCATTAAGTGTCTAATTACTGTGTATTTACATAGCAGTTACTTAGTAAATACATGTGTACTTACACATAATCACTATGTTATTATGCACAGTTACAATGTATTTGATGAGTAAATCTTTTTGCATGATATAACACTAAATGTAAGCCCAATCCTAATCCTATCCCTAACCCTAACCCTTTTCTGATACAATTGTGTACTTCCATATATCATGCAGAAAGACTTACACATTAAGAACATTGTAACTATGCATAATAACTTTGGAAGTGTTACTAAGTGACTACTATGTAAAGACATCGTAATTAAAGACCCTTATTTCTGAATTACACTTAGCAATGTTCACCCTTTACCAATATAAAGGAATTACCTGTCTCTCTGGTAATAGACGCCTCTTTGGTGAAACAAGGGTGTTTGACTTTGCAACTTATTTTGTTGTAGCTTTTCCACTCAGCAGCAGATACTGTCAATCGCTTAGTGATGCTTTGGGTATTATTCCCGTTTAGTTTGCTATCAACTGATTGTGAGTCCTTTTCTCTTCCATCAACAATCCAGGAAATGATGCTGTCTTTGAGTCCAACCACAAGACAATCAGCACTGACATGTTTCCCTTTGAGAACAGCTTCAAATGGGGGTTTTTGGAGATAAATAGTTGGCTCAGTGCTGGAGCAAGCTGAAATTGAAACAGAAAGCATGTTTAACGACTTGTGGGAATCTATTGCGCTGAACAGTGTTTGAAAATATCTACATAGCCTAGAAAATAGAAAGTAGAGATTCAGCACATCTTCAGAAAAGCAATTTGGGGAATCAGCAGGAATGATTGTATTTTCAGTTCCTTTATTAACCTGCTTTGATATCCTTGCAATTCTCTCTGAACCTCGATCTAAAAATAAATATCTCTGCTTTGGTTTCTGGTGAGTGGAGATTTAGAATGCCTCAGCTTTTTACAAAGAACAGATTGGTTGATTTGGCTCTTATTTATTGAATACCGCCAAATCAATCATCTTACCAAAGAGATTGTCAGATGTTTTAGTTTCAAGCCATTCTGTGCCATGAGCACAGACAATGTCACACTAGTCCCTCCTTCTTCTCTCCTGGATTGGCTGTCTAACTCTAGACTTCAGACTGACAGTCAACACTGCCCTATTGGAGCTAGGAGCCGATTAAATCCATTTTCCTGTGTTTTTTTCTCCGACTAGCGAAATGGCTCATGGTTTGTACTCATATTCATTGTGGATTCTCGCTTGTACTTGTTACTCGGCACATCTCTAGTTTCTGTAGTCTTTCAAGTTTTTATTATTTATTGCGCTGAACAGTATTTGAAAATATCTACATAGCCTAGAAAATAGAAAGTAGAGATTCAGCACATCTTCAGAAATGCAAGCTGAAATTGAAACAGAACTCGGTTTAATCTTCCCTATTGAAATAATATAGTGCACTGTACAGTATTTCAGAAATCTATTATGAAGACAAATAGGAAAATGGATTTGAATGCCTGCTGTATTAACCCTTAGCGGTCCTTTTATTCAGCGCTTGTCAGGCGCGTCGGGTCCAATTTATTTTCACATGTGCTGTTTAAAATATTTTTTTCAGAGTAAAACAGGTTTAAAAGGCATTGCGTTGCAAAACTACATCAGTACTGTATCTCCAGCCAAGCCCCACCCCTTGTTCGCTGTATTTTTCACATATCTCTTTATTATCGTGCACATTGATAAATCCTCTCCTGATCACTCGTTTTATCACCAAACTCCTCAATAATGCGATCCGAGTCATTATTTTATTACTGTAACATCTCTGGATGCAGAAGCAGCTATCTCCTTTGTTTGTGTCTTATCTCTTGGTGTAGCTGCTAACTCTATTGTTCAGATACGCCCCCTTTTTCTGCTTCATTCGGCTCCTATTGGTCTCACTCGGCCATTGAAAGGTTTTTTCTGCTTTTTCCAGAGAAAAAACGACTAGAGACCTGTGCTTGACGTCTCTTTGATGATGTCGGACAGGGTCCAACATCGGACTGGAAAGGGAAAATTGAAACGTCGGACCTGGTCCTGCAAAGGGTTAAAAATCTGTTGACTGTCCCTTGTGCTAAATAAAGGGAAAACACTGGCTCCCATTCAGAAAGCTTGAACTCATTCATTATTTAATGCTGTTTTACTGAATTTTGAATGAAGACATTGAAAATGACTCATTGAAACATTTTGTTGTTGAACTTTTCGGAAAATTCAGATCAGTTTTGTAAAGTGTTCCCCATTCACACACATAACACTGTATTTAAATTCTAACTGGTTTTTGATTTTTCTCACCTGTACACATGCTGATATTCTTGTTTGTAGTAGTCTTGCCGTGTGTGACGATGCAGGAAAACGTGCTACCTTTCTTCCATTCATCCCTGGAAATCTCCTGGCGGCTGATGAAGGTGAAGGCCTTGTCTTTGCCTTTTTCTTTGTTCAGAATGAGTGAAGATTTTTCATCCATTAGAGGAATCCCATTAACAGACCACTTTACTGTAATGTCTTCTGAGTGGAAGTCGACTACAATGCAGGTCAGTACGAACGTTGGTGTTTTAACGTCTTTGCAAGGAAGATGGACTAAACTGATTTCTGGTGGGTCTGTGGACACTGTTGTTTTGAAAAAAAAGAACATGATAAAATTATAACACATAACACTGCTGCTGGTAGGAATGTCTTTCTATCAAACCATGTCAACCGAATGTTCCCTATAATAATCTATGAATTAACTCATGGATTATGGTGATACTGTGCAAAGCTGCAATTCTGCTTACGGCCACCAAATGGCAGTATAACCTTTTTCTGTAAAGTGGTGAATGCATCTTCAAACTTAGGATGCCTACAGCTGGTTAAAACGGTGAGTCACGGTGATGGATATGTGGAATAGAGTGTGCCTACTTTCAGATCTACTTTCCACTAGAAACCAAAAACAAGAACGACTGATATTGCATAAAGTGGAAGCATCACAAGATAGTACAAAAAGAGTTCATTAACGCCTGGAGTTCAGGCTTTGAAAATGTGGCTCAATCAGAAGTCTAATTGCGATGTGACGTGAGGATGACAGTTTCTAAGAAAAAATATTACTGATGAAAATGCTTGATATATTACATTGGAAGAAATACTTAACCCAAAAGTGATTTGATATGATTCTCTTTACTTGATCTACATTTTCATGAGCCATTATTAATGCAAATACTAAATCTCATAACATGCTCCTCAGATATCTACTTAAAATGACCACAGTTCTTTGCATGTTTTCCAGGAGATTTGGACTCCCTCAGGTCATGTCCTTATAATAATATTACAGAATTTCCAGACTTCACTGCACCAGTACATGTTAATAAGGTATTTCTGTGTGTTGCCACTAGATGGCAGCATAACCTGACTTACATCCAGAAGAATAGCTTGCGTTTCATAAAGAGGGGATGCATTTCAAAGCATTATCAACATAGCTACTGTTCTGTTTGCAGTCATATAGCTGTGTTACAACCAATCATCTCTGCTATACTCTCTAGACTCAAAATATCTGTCATAACTCAGTATTTAGTATACACAAGCACATCCCATACAGCTCTGTCATAGCTGGTCCCCATCTATAATAGTGCTAGATTACAAGAAGCACCACTGTACTCTATGAAGTTTTAAGGTAGCTCAGTCTGGAGAACAGAAGGCTCTGTCTTTTTTTTTTTTGTATTTAGTTTATAATGAAATGCTCCAAGTTACCTTATATCTCTGTTGGAGACATGTAACTCTGCCTGCGCATGAAGATCAAATGATGCGCCTGCTTTTAAAATCCCCAAACTGAGATCTAACATGGGCCAATGTGCCTTTGTGTATCAAGCATGTCACCTCTGGAAGTCCTTGCCTTTGAACAAAATATTTATTTGAAATCTGACCAGGGTTGCAAATCCTGTCAAATCTGATTCTGTCCCAGGATCATGTACAGCACGCTGGGATTGTTCTATTTTGTGTGTTTGTTTGTATTTCTTTTTCTGATTATTTTACAGTGTTTTTTAAATGCTTGATCTCTTTCTTTATTGCCACCTTCGCCTCCAAGGACCCTCCTGTATATCTATATCTATATATATCTATATATATATATCTATCTATATATCTATATATATCTATATCTATCTATCTATCTATCTATCTATCTATATATATATATATATATATATATATATATATATAATATATATATATATATATATATACAGTGGCTTGCAAAAGTATTCAGACCCCTGACCAATTCTCTCATATTACCGAGTTACAAATGGTACATTGAAATTTCATTCTGTTTGATATTTTATTTTTAAACACTGAAACTCAGAATCAATTATTGTAAGGTGACATTGGTTTTATGTTGGGAAATATTTTTAAGAAAAATAAAAAACTGAAATATCTTGCTTGCATAAGTATTCAACCCCTGTGCTGTGGAAGCTCCCAGTTTGCATGGATGAAAGGAATTGCCCACACGAGGACACAATTACCTTACCATTGGCCTCGACCTGTGAACCATTAAAGTTGCTGTCACATTTTCTGGATAAAAACCCCACTGTTGGTAAGGCTGTGAATCTGAAGGAAAATGAAGACCAAAGAGCATTCTACAGAAGTTAGAGACAAAGTAATACAAATGCATAGATTAGGGAAAGGGTACAAAATAATATCCAAGTGTTTGGATATCCCAGTGAGCACAGTTGGATCAATAATCAGGAAGTGGAAGCTGCATCACACTACCCAGGCACTGCCAAGAAAAGGCTGTCCCTCAAAACTCAGCACTCAAACAAGAAGGAGACTTGTGAGAGAGGCCAACAATCACTGTGAAGGAGCTACAGAGTTCAGTGGCTGGGAGTGGAGTAATGGTGCACCAGTCAACCATATCAGAGCTCTGCATAACACTGGCCTGTATGGGAGGGTCTCAAGAAAGAAGCCGTTACTCAAAAAGTACCATCTGAAAGCACATCTGGAGTTTGCCAGAAAGCATGAGAGCGACCCAGTGTGATGTGGGAAAAGGTTTTGTGGTCAGATGAGACCAAGATAGAGCTTTTTGGCCAAAACTCAAAGCGCTATGTGTGGCGCAAACCTAACACTGCCCATGCCTCAAGACACACCATCCCTACAGTGAAGTATTGTGGTGGCAGCATCATGCTGTGGGGATGATTATCAGAGGGACTGGGCATCTTGTTACAATTGAAGGAAAAATGGATGGAGCAAAATACAGGAAAATACTGCAAGAGAATCTGCTTCAGTTCGTTAAAAAAACTGAAGCCTGGGAGGAAATTCACCTTTCAGCAGGACAATGATCCCAAGCACAAGGCCAAAGCAACACTGGAGTGGCTCAAGAACAAAAAGGTGAATGTCCTACAGTGGCCCAGTCAAAGTCCTGATCTCAATCCCATTGAGAATCTGTGGCACTATTTGAAAATTGCGGTCCACAAGCGTCGTCCAACCAACCTGAACAACCTGGAGCAAATCTGCCAAGAAGAATGGGCCAAAATCACTCCGACACTGTGTGCAAAGCTGGTACATACTTACCCCAAAAGACTTAAAGCTGTTATTGCAGCGAAAGGTGGCTCTACCAAATATTAATGTGTGGGGGTTGAATACTTATGCAAGCAAGATATTTCAGTTTTTTTATTTTTCTTAAAAATATTTCCCAACATAAAACCAATGTCACCTTACAATAATTGATTTTGAGTTTAAGTGTTTTAAAATAAAATATCGAACAGAATGAAATTTCAATGTACCATTTGTAATTCAGTAATATGAGAGAATTGGTCAGGGGTCTGAATACTTTTGCAAGCCACTGTGTGTGTGTGTATATATATATATATATATATATATATATATATATATATATATATATATATATATATATATATATATATATATATATTCAAGGAATTCATATTTTACCAGGGCCTTAGGCAGATCAAAGAGAAAACTTAACCTTACAGAGGGATCCTCTCCTGTTATGAAAGAACCCTTATGCTTGTTCTCTTCTTCTTCTGATCTGTATGCCTGCATTCTAGAAATTAAACTGTAATTCCATGCACCTGATTAGAGGGACTGAGAGAAGGAAGCCCCTTTGGGATAAACACTGGCCCCTGATTAAACCATTGTATCTTGGTGTGTGTTTCTCCTAACCGAGTAAATTGAAAAATGAAGTCCTCTAAGAAGTTTAAAGAATTTAAAGCCTATCTTATATTATAGCACGAAGTTGCTGAAGATTTCAACCAACTAGCTTTTATGACATAGCCATGTCACGCATGCACAAATCTGTGTCCAGGTGTGTGGTTTCCTGATTGGAACGATTTGCAGTGCACAGAACTGGTGAATTGTATCTGTTATATTACATGGTAACTTAATTCCAAAGACAGAACTAGCAGTTAACTTTGTCAGCTCCTTTCAAGATTTGAAAAACTTCAATCAAGTCCCCTCCGATTCTTCTTTGTTCCAAGCAGAATAGATTCAGCTCTTTCAGCCCGTCTTCGTAGCTCATTAATATTAGTTTGGTTGCTTTTTGCTGGACTCTCTTCATGGCCACAATGTCCTTTTGGTACAGAATTGGACACAGGTGTCACCTATACTGTGCAACCTGATCCCAACCTCATTGGATTTGTGCTCTACACTTTTGGTTATATACCCAAGCATGTGGCTTGCTTTTAGATTGCTTCCCTGCACTGTGTGGTTGCTGACAGCCACAAGTCTATTCGATTGCAACACCAAGGGCATCGTCTTGATGGGCTTGGGTTTGTTCAATACCCCCATTTGGTGTTTTGTCAGATGAATTGAATCTATAATGTTGATTATTTGTGATTAACTGCTATATTGACATTTATATTAACCACTACGGAAAATCCTTCCCCTGCACCTGTTTGTTTCATGCGAAACTGCAGAAAAACGGAGTCAAGCCAAAAATAAACCAACCAAATAAACCTCTCTTCTTCTTCAGTTTAATAGTGCTTTCTCAAAAATAAAATAATGACTTATTTTAAGAGCTAGCTTTTGGTTTGGTTAACTGTTACTCACAAGTAAACACGTGTTGTTGGTCATGAATACTTGTTATACAGTATCATAATATACTGTTAATACAATGTATATATAAGGCTGTATTTTTTTCATGGTAAAAAATTGTTATTAAAATTGTTTATTTCACAAACTAAAAATGGAAGTTATTTCACGACTAAACATGATATTTTATTAATGCCGAAAAATAACGTTGTCACCTTCACAATTAGTTTCAAAATATTTAAAAATACCTACCTGAAAAAAAAAAAAACAGTAAATGCTAAATTGTAGATTTTTTTATGTCTTTCATAGACTATTCTCAACATCAATGAATTATCAAACGAAATGAACAAAGCTGAAATAGCAAAACAAAAACTAGTGTCCTTTTGATAAAGCTTTAAAAAGGTTAATTTTTTTTTTTATTTTATTTATTTTTTA